>NC_089752.1:2175500-2298000 GCF_040412425.1 Macrobrachium rosenbergii
ACCTTCTTCGAATGATTCATCGGCTTCGGCTTCGGGCTTCACGCGCCCCCACCCTCCTTGCGTTTACCAGCCGAAAGAGAGGTCTTACAGATGAAGACATTGGGTTTAGTTTCGTTATCTGTTTCCCATTTGTTATATGGAAAATGTTTTCACTTAATGTTAAGGTTAGGTCACAAAACAAATCCATTCCCCGCAGTGGGGTAGCGCCATCATTGCACCTCATGCGGTGCACTGTAGGCATTATTTAAGGTTCTTTGCAGCGTCCCTTCGGTCCCTAGCTGCAACCCCTTTCGTTCCTTTTACTGTACCTCATTTCACATTCCTCTCTTCCTTCTTACTTTCCACCCTCTCCTAACAGTTGATTATAGTGTAACTGCGAGGTTTTCCTCCTGTTACACCTCTCAGACCTTTTACTGTCAATTTCCGTTTCAGCACAGAATGACCTCACAGGTCCCAGTGCTTGGCCTTTGGCCTAAATTTTGTATTCAATCAATCCACAACAAATCCATTCTGACAAACTCAAATGATGTAGAAACATACTATACATGAGATTTTGTATATATATTTACAGTCTTCTTCAATTTTGCTTTGTGAAAGCTAGGATGAAACTTTCATATTTCTGGCTTGTACAGAGAAAGTAACATTTAAGGTCAAATCATGATATGAAGGAAACTTGGCTTGACTTAATGCAGAAGTGGAGTAGTCTTTTGAATTTCGATGTCATTTATACAGAAGAAATGCACGATTAAGAAGTGTTTTTGTATTGCAGTGAGGAAAAATTATATATAGATATATATATGTATATATATACATATATATATATGTTTGTGTGTGTGTAAATAAAACTGGATATTTAAATATAAAATCGTACCCAAAATGCGGTGTCATTTTTGTTTTTCCAGAGCCGTTCTAAATGTCACCAGTAATTTTTGAAAAACGTCTACGGAAACATAACCCACGTTTCACTACAATGAACTTCTCGTTCCGCTGAATACGATACTCCCACGCATTCACAAACGCTAGTAATTTTCCGCTTTGTGTGTGTGGATGGTGTAATTCAGGAATACTTTCTCTAAGCTATCACAGAACGGAAGAAGTTATGCCCATCCATAGCCCATAATAGCCAGTCGCGTCCGTCCTGAATGGTATAGATGGTAGCATAAGAACTCGAGTATATCTTCTCATATTCACGGACTCTGGGTTGAAGATCTGTCCCAGCCATTGCGAGGGACGGAATAGTGGTTTGAGGATGCCTTGTGGCAACAGGGTATAAGGGTATAAAGTGCGTATATGCCACTGCGTATGAGATACAGCCGTTTCCCAGTCTTGAATACTCAGTGATATGGGAACTTATTTGTTTCTATTCCACTCTTTCTAGTTCCCCGTAGAACTATTGTGTTCTTTGGAAGATTGAATATCAAGGCAATGGTCCCTGTTGGCTTGTTCAATATGAATAGGGTTCATCTTCTGAATGATAATAATAATAATACACACATAATAATAATAATAATAATAATAATAATAATAATAATAGGACGGGCTTTCAAGAGTAGACGATTGTTCAGTATGAGAAGACGATTGTTCAGTCTTCTGAATAATGAATATGGTTCATCTTAATAATAATAATAATAATAATAATAATAATAATAATAATAATAATAATAATAATAATAGGATTTCAAGAATAACAATAATTATCAATAATAATAATAATCATCTTCTGAATAATAATAATAATAATAATAGATAATAAGAGTAGACGATTGTTCAATATGAATAATAATCTTCTGAATAATAATAATAATAATAATAGGACGGGCTTTCAAGAGTAGATTGTTCAATATGAAAAGGGTTTTTCTGAAGAATAATCTCATTTACCTTTAATGATAATTAATAATAATAATAATAATATTAATAATAGTTTTTGTTTTTCTCATCCAACTTTTTGATTTGGAATACTTTACTATTTTTGTTTTCTTGGAACTTATAAGGATATTTAAGTCTCGTTATATTTTTTATATCTTTTTGGTCTTTGAATTTGTTATTTTTTTCTTGATCTTTTACTGTCCTCTCTTTCATCTTCTCTTCTTAAAAGACAGATTTTGATCCGCTTGCATTTTCTACGCACACACACAGAGAGAGAGAGAGAGAGAGAGAGAGAGAGAGAGAGAGAGAGAGAGAGAGAGAGAGAGAGAGAGAGAGAGAGAGATTGGAATAGTCTGCAAAAGCGTAATTTCACTGAATGTTGAAGTAACCCTAGAATCATATAGGTAGTTACATATTGCTGAACGACCTCATAGGTCCCAGCGCTTGGCCTTTAAAGGCCTAAACTCTATATATTCCATTCCATTGCACCGTGTGAATGCACGAAAACGCAACCGCAAAAAGGTGTCCACTCTTTCTCCGCCACAACGGCAAGCTAACAAACCCTAAATAACAAGCCGCTCAAGGGAGACAGTTTTTACTCGTTGAAATGTTGGCGGTTTCCCCGTTGCCGTGTTCGTTATGGGTGGCATAAGGATATACCAGACGAAGCTAATATTGTTTATTCCTATTCCGGCGAATCTCTTTGTCTTGTCAAAAAAGTCGTCGCTGTTTTCCTGCAGCTGTTATACGGAGTGACTATAGCAGACGAAGGTAATGCTCCCTGTTGTTGCTCTTTTATTATTGTGAGCAAAGTCAGCATTCCTGACGAAGCTAATGCTCCCGGTATTTATCACAGTAAATTCTGTCATCGTTTTTGTGCACGTGCAATGCGGAGAAATTTCATTGCGAATGCTGCCCACCTAGTTTTTAAAATTTAATTATGTCATTACATTTGGCAAAGCTTTCTTTCTCTCGTATTGCTGGAGAAGGGAGAATTTAATAAGCAGTTTATTTAGCCGTCGTATGGAGGATTATTCATTACCCTAGTGGTTTTATGATACGAAATTGATATAGTGTAATCCGCTTAAGATATCTGGAAAATTGAGTAACGATGTAATTAGTATTTTATAAATTCATGCCGATCCTAAGACTATATGCACTAGTAGTTTTATGATGCATAATTAAAATAGTGTAATTTGCTTAAGATACCTGAATAATTGAATCAGCGATGTCATTGATATTTTATAAATTCATGTTGACCCTAAGGCCGCATAAAAGGATTATTAGAGTATAAGAGATAATCATTAGAAATCCGACTCACAGTTATATTGATTAAATAAATCTAGCAAATACTGGGAATATGCTTTGTGCATTGCTCAGTGGTTCTAAATTCTGTCATAATCTTCCAACTTTCCGGAGTCAGAGGGCCAGGAAGGCCATTAAAGTTTAAAATATCCTCAACCTAATCAAGGTATTAATAGAGAATGTGTTTCCACCATCTTACGCTTTCTCCCATCTGACTTTCCCTAACCCTCTCCTAACAATTGATTCATAGTGCAACTGCTTTGAGGTTTTCCTCCTGTTACACCTTTCAAACCTTTTTACTGTCAATTTCCGTTTCAGCGCTGAACGACCTCATAGGTCCCAACGCTCGGCCTTCGGCCTAAATTCTATATTCTGTTCTGTTCTATTTACATCAGATACGGCTATTGATACTTCTATTGCCGCTGCCATTAGATATAAAAGGAATATACAATCATAATTAAATTATTCCTTCAAGTTACGGAAATCGATTATGCTGGCGTAAGATGAAAGTAGAAAATTTTGTAAAGAAAAATAGATAACTTAATGGTAACACAATATTAATAAAAATACACTAACTCTACCACCAATATATATTGATAGAAAGTTATATAGACAGATCAACAGACGGAGATAAAAAGTGAAGTCCCATATAACTTACATTTATCATCATATAATACAATGAATTGATTAGATCAGGTACTGCGACATTTCATACAACGCAGGATACAGAATTAAATGGCACCATATGCAGGATAAAAAAAGAAACCAATTTACGTTTTGGAAAGATCGTGGGACTTTAGATGCCAATTAAAATTACGCCCATACAAACGGCCAACATCCCCTCCTGAGTATTCCCCTGTTAATGTCCAAATTTCTATGATAATTATGTTAATTGGGTCGTTATGAAGATGTTGACATCGTGTCCCATTGTTATGGGGTATCACTGGAATCCCTGAAGACATAATGAGAATTCCATTTGCTGTCCCTCGTCGACAACGATGGGGAATTGTTAGAATTGGAAAGATCTCCTTTTAGTTTTCTGTAAAGGAAAACTATTGTGCCGGCTTTGTCTGCACTTTATTCTGTCCACACTTTTTTCTGTCCGCACTTTATTCTATCCGCACTTTTTTCTGTCCGCCCTCAGATCTTAAAAACTACTGAGGCTAGAGGGCTGTAAATTGGTATGTTGATCATCCACGTTCCAGTCATCAAACATACCAAATTGCAGCCCTCTAGCCTCAGTAGTTTTTATTTTATTTAAGGTTAAAGTTAACCATAATCGTGCTTCTGGCAACGATATAGGATAGGCCAGCACCGGGCCGTGGTTAAAATTTCACGGGACGCGGCTCATACAGCATTGTACCGGGACCACCGAAAGATAGATCTATTTTCGGTGGCCTTGACTATACGCTGTGGCGGCTGTACAGAAAACTCGATTGCGCCGAAGAAACTTCGGCGCATTTTTTACTTGTTTTTTATTCATTCTGAAAGTGAAAGTCTCGAACTATGATGTCTTTCTAACTATGACGAACGTAATCTTTATCAGTAATGATATTTGTAAAATGTGATGATTTAGAATCTCTGTGCATTCTTTATTACTCACTGGTCTTCTGGTAACTGGTAAAAGGACTCGCTTTTTCCATTCTCTGCTACTTTGTTCAAGTTTCTCTCTTTTCTCGTACAACGACTGAGTAAGTCTTCCATTCATACAAGTTGGTTGGTTGATAGAGTAACCTGACTTTTGCCAGCAAGGGCCCTTGCCCATTGGTGGCCCCTGAGTGACGATAAGGTATTGAAGTGACTAAGGAAACTGGTGTGGACCTCTGAACACCGATCAACGAACAGAGACTCCCGTAGGCGGGTAGCACCGTCAGTGCATCTCATGTGGTGCACTGTAGACATTAATTAATGTCCTTTGCGTCGTGTCTTCGGCCCCTAGCTGCAACTCCTTTCATATTCTCTTTCTTCCATCTGACTTTCCACCCTCTCCTAACAATTGATTCATAGTGCAACTGCGAGGTCATCCTCTGTTACAGCTCTCAAACTTCTGCTGTCAATTTCCGTTTCAGCGCTGAATGACCTCATTGGTCCCAGTGTTTGGCCTTGGCCTAAATTCTGTATTCAGTTCAACGAACAGAGACGAACTCTACCAACAGCTGGCCTTGACCTTTCCTGATGTATAACCCAACATTCTTTGCCCAAATAAACTGTGGGTGCATGTTTAAAGCAAGTTAATTTGGCGAATCGCAAAAATAACACGTTTGCACATCATAAACTTTTAAATGTAATGAGAAGATTTACGGAGAGTGTTTGTGCTGTTAAGTTTTAATGTTATGAGAAGACGTCAAGTTTAGCGTTGGGTGAATTCTCCCCTCTTCTCTTTGTCTCATTTTTATTCCTTACGGTTTTAGAATAGGAATTTTGGAACACAAGAAGATATTAGCGTTATTTTATAAACACCAGGGTTCTAATGGGAAGTTTGACCTCATTTTATGTTTCTAACACAAACACGTACTGTAATTTTTTTGTTGGTAAGATGAATATAAAGGTTTCCTTTATCACAAAGGCGTATTTTTGATAACGAGGTAGTTCATAAAATGTTTATATATATTTATATATATATATTTATATATCTGCATATATACATATACACAGACGTACACATATGTATACATATGTGTGTGTTTGTGTGTATATGTATGTATGTATATATCCATACATGTGCATCTATATGCAATGTGCTCTCTCTCTCTCTCTCTCTCTCTCTATTTCTGAGATACAAAGGATGAAAAGATAGCTTAAGTGGTCCCTTGGCTATCTTAGCGAAGCTGAAAAGATTCTATACAAGAAAGGATGAATTCTGAGCTTCAGAATAGTTAATATTTCTATCCTATTTGGTCGAAGGTAGACCTTAGATGTAGAGGCACGCGTGCGCACCCATATAAGCAACGCCCACCCTCCCTCCGACAAACACACACACACACATGCACACACATCTATACATGTGTGTATATATATAGATATACATATATACATACTCATATACTAGGTACATTGTTATTCATATTCCAGCTCATTAGGCTAGGTTTCTTCATAGATATAGATTAGAATAGAAATGGTTTCCAGCCTTCTTGTCGTGTTATTTATTGTTATATATAATTACACACGCATAAATACACACTCAAACCCATACTTATGTGTATTTGGCGTGTATGGGCCTTTTTAATGAAATATATACATACATACATACACACATATATATTTATTATATATATTCAAAGAAATGTAAACATCAAAAACATTTGAATAACATTTAACTAGAAATGTTTTCCATGAGTTGGGCATTTTTCTTACCATCAGTTTTGCCACAAACCACAAAAACATTTTTTGTTCAGCGTAATTTGATTCATCAAAACAGTAAACGACGAAACTTCCGCTTCGTCGGCGGGATTTTTTGTGCTACTTGATGTTGTTAATGAGTATTAAACTTAATAACTTATTGTAAAGTTAATGACTTATTGTAAAGTTAATACCTTATTGTCTGAGAGCGAGCTGATTATGGCCAGAGAAGTTTTTCTGTCGCGAGAGAAGTTTGCAAGAATAATTTCCACCTTCCTCATAGTGAAAATTGGGCTTTTGTTTATGAATTTTATTTTGCGGCAAAATGTGAAGTTTTGTGGGAATATATCAGTAAGGGTGTTTAAATTTTTATTGTTAAAAATCGCAACTTGACCAGGAAACTTATGAAAAGGGCCTGAGGAATAAAGGTTTTGATCTTAGCGCATATCTCTTGACTATGTTCTGTTACAGGATGAATTAGGAAGGAAAATTACACTTTAAATGATTTTTAACAACAAAGAAAAATATAACACCGCAGACCACCTTCTGCCATTTATCACTAACTGTTAAATATGTTCCCCCATCAGTTAAATAGATCAGCGTTCACGTGACATTTAAGAACAATTACTCAATAAAAACAAGGGAGAATTGAGCCGAAGTTTCTTCGGCGCAATCGAGTTTTCTGTACAGCTGCTACAGTAGAATCAAGGCCACCGAAAATAGGTCTCTCTTTCGGTGGTCTCGGCATAATGCTGTATGAGCCGCGGCCCGTGAAACTTTAACTGCGGGCAGGTGGTGGCATATCCTGTATTGTTGCCAGAAGCACGGTTATGTGTATAATTTAATCTTAAATAAAATCAAAACTAGTGAGGCTAGAGGGCTGCAATTCGGTATGTTTGATGATTGGAAGGTGGATGATTAACATACCAATTTGCAGCCCTCTAGCCTCAGTAGTTTTAAGATCTGAGGGCGGATAGAAAAAGTGCGGACAGAAAAAGCTCGGATAGGAAAAAAGTGCGGACGGACAGACAAAGCTGGAACAGCAGTTTTCTTTTACAGAAAACTAAAAGCATTTATGAGCGACTCTTCTGACAGCAGCAGAGTGTGTGGTATGTCGAATCTTTTCCAAGCCACGTTGATATTTCTTCTCGGTCAAAATTACAAAACACGGGAAAAGAGAATAGCACAGCAAAATGTATAAGATTTGCACCGGATGATAGTGCAATGTTTGTTCGCTTTAGTGAATTGGATAGATGCTAAATAGACGGTTTATTCCAATGTGTTGGGAAGAAATATAATGTAATCCAGTTTTGTCAAAAGAACGGTTTAGTGAGAATTTGAATATCACCCTCGGAGCGTTTGAACTTGATCGCTCGATTTCCATTGAAATATTTAAACTAAAATTGAAAGGAGTGCACTTCTAATGACACTGCGAAAGAGTCAGACATAGAATGTTGAGAATTAAACCAAAAATAATAATGATTATAGAATACGGCAAAGTAAGAAAGTGAAAAGGTAAAAAAAAAAAAAATAAAGCAACAACACTAGGAAAACATGCGTTGACCGAAAATGCAAAATGGAAGAATTAGATAGAAAAAACTTTAAACCGCTTTAAGCTTTCGAAGTGTTTTTCACGGTGTATAATTTTGACCATTGTTTTCGCTTTTAAAGACGGATCATATACGCAGGTACACACGTGCATAGGTGCCAACGTGCGCATGTTTTTTTTTTTTTTTTTTTTGCACGGATTAGGTAGCGCTTGGAATAAAATTCAAGGTGTCTACATCGTCAGAATAACAGAAATACCTTCCTATAGTGCCGTCAGTGCACCCTTATGCGCGGTGCAATTGCATTGCTTTAACGCCTTAGCGTCCTTCGGGCCGTAGCTGCGACCCGTTTCGTTCCTTTTACTGTACCTCCTTTCATGTTGTCTTTCTTCCACCTTACTTTCCACCCTCTCCTAACGATTGATTCATAGGGCAGCTTCGAGGTTTTCCTTCTGTTACACCTTTCAAACCTCTTAACTCTCAATTTCCGCTTCAGCGCTGAAGGACCTAATAGGTCCCAGTGCTTGGCCTTTGATCTAAATTCTGTATTTTAATTCAGAATAGAAATACTTTGCTAGGTATGTATGTGCGTATGTATAGTATAGTATAGCATAAAATGTAACAATACATAACTTTAATGAGAGAAAAATGATCAGTGTGACAATTCAGGTAATATAAGTACCCAACGATTGAAGGGAGCTAAACGTTCTTACAATTGACAACATGTAATGAAGTTAAAATGTTGGGGGGTGCCGTTGTGGTTAATAATCGTTGCTCATATTAGTTTTGGGATCTTGGTATATATTCTTTCGTCATTTAGATATTATTCTTAAAAGAGCAGCATTCGAAGGGCCTCTCGCCACAAAAAAAAAAAAAAAAAAAAATTGAGTTATAACCCATCAAAGTTTTGGAAATTCAACCTGCTCTCATTTCTGTATTTTTCAAGATACAAAGTTGAATTTTGTATGAGATGAAGTATTTGCTATCGGGAACAGAACAGTGTGCGTAAAAACATTATAGTTCAACCCCACCCCATTTTTTATTTGAAAAAAAGGGATCATTTTAAAAGTGATCAGGCGAAAAACACCATTTTCGAAAGTTGGAGCGAGAGGTCCTTCTAATGATGAACACCTGATATTAATTGCGCAATTCTCCTCATCAGATCATCGGATCATGTTTAATCAAGAAGAATATCCAAACTGGTCTCATACATTCTCTCTCTTTGGATGCATCATCTTCTTCTTCTTCTTCCGCCACTTCGAGAGATGTAAACAGACTTTTCAGGAGGAGGATGACAAAAGAGCCGGGCTCTGCGCATGCTCCGTTCCAGTCTCCATTCACCCTGAGCGTTTCCTTTTTCGTCTCCGTGCATACCCCGCAGGGCACTGGCATTCATCTCCTGGGAATTTTCTGCTTGCTCGAGTCGAGACATGCAGCCCGCCCAGAACAGCTCCAGTCATCTCTCTCTCTCTCTCTCTCTCTCTCTCTCTCTCTCTCTCTCTCTCTCTCTCTCTCTCTCTCTACCGATTTCGCATTCCGAATGCAAATCAGAAGTTTTCGTCAATTTTGGGTTTTATGGATGCCTCCCCCTTAGGGGGGTAGTGCCGCCAGTGCGCCTCGTGCGGTGCACTGTAGGCATTACTTGAGGTTCTTTGCAGCGTGGCTTCCTTAGGCCCCTAGCTGCATCCCCTTTCGTTCGTTTTACCGTACCTCCTTTCATATTCTCTTTCTTCCATCGTGCTGTCCACCTTCTAAACTGCGAGGTTTTCCTCCTGTTACACCTTTCAAACCTTTTACTGTCAATTTCCGTTTCAGCGCTGAATAACCTCATTGGTCCCAGTGCTTGGGCCTGTGGTCTAAATTCTATATTCAATTCAATTTATTGATGCCTCAGATTTTTTACCTCTAATTTATTTCAGGCAGCTGTTCCGTTACTGCATATCGTTAATGTTATTGCAGGCGCAAATGCTACTGCTATTGCTAATACCAACCTTAATCATAATACTCCATAAAAATAATATTATATCATGAGTCACTAAAATGGTGAAGAAATCCACAGTGGTGCAAGTGTAATATATATATAGTATATATATATATATATATATAGTATATATTATATATATTATATATATATATATATTATATATATATATATATATATATATATATATATATATACATACATGTATATGTATATGAAATATATCAGGAACATACACATGAGAGCTTTCGGGAACCTTCTCGATTCTCCTTCTTCGGATCATGTTAATATGGACGTAACACAAATCAGATATGACTGATTTTTTTTATCGTTTAACACCGGAAGCCATTATCTTCCGAGTTACGAGCAACAGTTTTAGACAGAGGAGATCGAGTGACTGAAAAAATCCGCCTTTCCTTCAGCGATTATTTTTTGGTCCCAAAGGACGCCAGAGCTTTTAAAAATGGTCGTGATTCACTTGAAGTCATTTCCTGCCGTAATTGCCAATGTCATTGATATTGTTAGTTTGAAGAAGTTCTTATTATTATTATTATTATTATTATTATTATTATTATTATTATTATTATTATTATTATTATTATTATTATTTTCAAATAATTTCAAAAAATTATTATTTTTCAAATAGTTTTAAATAATTTGAAATAACTTGAAATAATTTGAAATGATAATTTGAATATTTTTTAAATGATTTGAAAAGAAATATAGGAGAAAAAATGGAAAGGAAAGCTAGTAATATTTGAGAGAGAGAGAGAGAGAGAGAGAGAGAGAGAGAGAGAGAGAGAGAGAGAGAGAGAGAGAGAGAGAGAATGGTCCTTCAGTTGGCGTTGTCCCCGTTTTTAAAGAGAAATAAAATTGGTGGGGAATGCTTGGAATGTTATGATATGCAATGTTCCAATTCCGGAACGCCCGAGAAAATGTTTGAGAAGTATTAATATGAGAGAGAGAGAGAGAGAGAGAGAGAAATTTATATCCATTCTGAAGGGCATTGTAATGTTATGGTTTTTAATTTCCCTGTTAAATGCTATTCTGAAACAATGCTATTATGAAATATATTTTAAGAAAGTTACTGATATTTTTTAATAGTCGACACTTATTCAAGTTTGCTACTACGTTCATATTATGCATGTCTACAAGCATTTTCGTATTATGCATGTCTAAATACATTTTCTATATGTACCGAGGGTTTTAAGTGTTCTCTGTATATATACATACATACATACATAAAACTATCTACCATTTCTCTCTCTCTGTCTGTCTGCCTCTCTCTCTCTCTCTCTCTCTCTCTCTCTCTCTCTCTCTCTCTCTCTCTCTCTCTCTCTCTCTCTCTCTCTCTCTCTCTCTCTGCGTATATATATATATATATGTATGTACGTATGTATACATATACGTATATAATGTATATATGCATGAGAACAGAGTGATATAAAATAGAGACCCAATGAATGAATGTGTGGATTTTCATGCATACAGTTATAGCCCGCAAATAATGGCTGTAAAGTTTGATAAACTGATGGAAAAATAAAGTAATTTAGGAGATAAATTACCGGCAAATAAATAAAATCCCAAATCGGGGTTTTCTATGCATCCATGTAAATAGTCCGGGTTATTGAACTATTAACAATTATGCATTTCAGAGCAAACAAATGCAAAAAGATTAAACGTAATAGAAGAGTATTTAGGCAGTCATTTTTATCAACGGCGCGATGTACGATGAACTAAAAAAAAAAACGCAATATTGCAAAAGGGGGTAAAAGTTTTTATTTTTTATTTTTAGTTTTCTGTAAAAGAAAACTATTGTGTCGGCTTGGTCTGTCCGTCCTCAGATCTTAAAATCTACTGAGGCTAGAGGGCTGCAAATTGGTATGTTGATCATCCACCCTCCAACCATCAAACATACCAAATTGCAGCCCTCTAGTCTCAGTATTTTTTTTATTTTATTTTATTTAAGGTTAAAGTTAGCCATAATCGTGCTTCTGGCATCGTCATAGGATAGGCAACCACCTGGCCATGGTTAAAGTTTCATGGACCGCGGCTCACACAGCATTATAGCGAGACCACCGAAAGATGGATCTATTTTCGGTGGCCTTGATTATACGCTGTAGAGCCTGTACAGAAAACAACTGCGCCGAGGAAACAATGGCGCATTATTTACTTGTTTTTTTGTGTGTGTGTGGTTAACTGCTACGCTCCCATAAGCTTGATACAACAGTTTTATCTTACTCATAGTAGCTACTTAAGTCGTACCTGTCAGGAAACATCTTCTCACGTCTAATGTGCGATTGACAGTGCCTGTATTGCTTCGTTACACGAAAGTTTCTTTCCTCTTTTTTCAGAACAACGAATTCTTTCGCCATTTTTGTTTTGTATTATTTATATATAACGGCCTCCTTTGGATTTCACGGATGTGTTTCAACTTACTCTTCTGTTTTCCCATTATTTGATTTAGATGTGTATTTATGTATGTATTTTTGTTCGGTGTACGTATATACATGCTTACTTAAGCACGCACAATACATATGTATATGTATACATATATATATATATATGTATGTATGTATGTATGTATGTATATGTATATATATACATATATAAATAGAAAGGTTTGGTGATTTGTTTGAAACAGCGATTGAAATAGGCTGTTATATTTCACACTCCATTCAAAGTATAATGACCTTCAGGTGATTACAAACTCACTTTATTCCTGGTTTCCACAGTTCTGGACTTTTCATTTTAACGGTCAAGTCATATCCTAAAAAAAAATTTATGACGTCCAAAGAGTATTTTCATCCTTCTTTTTCTAAAATACCAAATTACGTTCGATGCGAAAAACTGAAAGTCATTCCAAAACGCATTTCGACGCAACAGCTGACGCAGAGGTTCTGAAGTCGTCAAAAACATGATAAATAGGATTGAGACGGCTAAGTCCGGTGTGAAATAGCCGACTGGCAATACCACCTTATTTTCCACGGTTCTCCTCGGCTCGGCGACAGTAAAGAAGAAGAAGAAGAAGAAGGAATTTTCGGACAGGGGAATAGGAAGTTTCAAAAAATGCGTTTTGAATCCCCGGTCCAAATGCGTCTCGACGAACCAATGAATAGCAATGAGCAAATAAAAGTAATTTCTTCAATTTCCTGCATTCGCCCCAGTCTGTTTGTGGGAATGCCACAGAGAGAGAGAGAGAGAGAGAGAGAGAGAGAGAGAGAGAGAGAGAGAGAGAGAGAGAGAGAGAGACTTTATGTCGTTTTAATTAAAAAGAAAATTAGCCATTTTACGAATTTTCCAGAAACCTACTCGCTTTCAAAAATGAAAAAAGAAGCGCTTTCTATTATAAAAGAAAACCTAGTCATTATCCAACTCTTCATTTCAGTTCAACTCCAAAGGCGAAAAGGCGCCAGTTTCTGTTGGAAATCATGTTACGATAATTGGAAATGCTATGAAAGAGGGAACTTTTTCATAGAATTATTCCTCCTCTCGTAGGCCCAAATCGAAACGAACTCTTCCTGGTGATATAAACCGGCCTAATAATTAATTTCATGTGATTGATTCGGCTGGCGGGTCAGACCTGACAAATATATCCTTTCATAGATATTCTGGTCGTAGATTCACTGATTTCATTTCTGCCTAATGCCAGGAGTTCCTTCTACGTGTCTGACCAAATCAATTACTCTGGTTTAAAAATATTTACTGGGGTTGAAATAGATGTTCCATTAGCTCTCAACTCCATGGAACACGCTCTCTCTCTCTCTCTCTCTCTCTCTCTCTCTCTCTCTCTCTCTCTCTCTCTCTCTCATTTATCTGTATAGCATGTGCCGATGTGTTTCTTTCCAGTGCTCTCCTCCTATAATATAGACAATAGACTAGTGATAGCTTATAAAAAAGTATAAACATTTTTCTGCTTAGTCCACAGCACAAACATTATGTATGTTTTATAAGAACAAAAACTAAAGATATTTGCGGGCGTAAATTAACTTTCCGTCACTAAGAGAAAATAACAGAGTGTGCAGTATATCAGAATCTATTTAAAAGCAAGTAAAAAATGCGCCGAAGTTTCTTTGGCGCAATCGAGTTTTCTGTACAGTCGCTACGGCGTATAATCAAGGCCACCGAAAATAGATCTATCTTTTGGTGGTCTTAGTATAATGAAGTATGAGCCGCGGCCCATGAAACTTTAACCATGGCCCGGTGGTGGTCTATCCTATATCGTTGCCAGAAGCAAGACTATGGCTAACTTTAACCTTAAACAAAATAAAAACTGCTGAGGCTAGAGGGCTGCAATTTGGTATGTTTGATGAATGGAGGGTGGATAATCAGCTTACTAATTTGCAGCCTTCTAGCCTCAGTAGCTTTTAAGATCTGAGGGCGGACAGAATAAAGTGCGGACGGACAGACCAAGCCGGCACAACAGTCTTCTTTTACAGAAAACTAATTAGTTCATTATTTCCGATAGCTTCTCTTCCATTAAGGGGCCTGATGAATACATATCGCTCATTTCACGATAAGACTCTTCGCATTTTTCCGTCCTTTTCTTCTCTGCTCCTTTAGGCCTGAATGAGGAATGAAGCCGTCCTTGATAAAAGGCATTTGCATGAAGAAACGAAGGGAGGAAATCTCTCTGGGAAAAAATATCAAAGCTTGTTTGCGCTTCTTTGGCAGTGCGATCGCTTCTAATGGAGTTAGAGAGGCGAGAAATTGTCCTTTGCCTTCTTATAATACTTTTTCGCAACTGGGTTACGGGGCTTTGTTCGCTACACGCGTACGTGCGGGCGTACGTACACACGACGCACACGTACTTCTACGTGTTCATAGAAAAGATTCCTTTTTATGTAGCCACACGTTGATTTTGTATGATCGATGACCGTAGCCGCTGCAGTGCCAGTTTTCATAATCTAAAATCATTAGTTCTTAGGTTAATATATTGTTACTTAATTATAATGATGTTACCAAACAAAAGCTTTCAGACACAGGTGGCAACTCATACACACAGTATATATATATAAATGTATATATATAACAACATATATATATATATAATATATATATATATATAATATATATTATATATATATATATATATATATATATATATATATATATATATATATATATATATATATATATATATATATATATGTGTTTATTATCTATGTTTTTGTGTGTGACTGAGCAAACCTCTGGTAATATGACAGATATACAAATAGGTAGACATGCCCTAGATCCAGACTTTTATTAATGTGTATAATATGATTTCGATAACAACTAAGGAATTACTAAACAGTTTAGGATATTAATTTCGCAGTTGTCACAATTAACGAAAAATCATTTGCATTAAGGTCTCCTGATCATAAAAATTCCTTTGGGCAATTTATGATTAAAAGGTGAGGCAATTAAAGAATTTAATTTCTCATTGGGTTCTGTTAATTTCCAAGCAGGCCGTAATAGCCTTTAAATGTTTCATTAAGTAATTATTGAACAACTAAATTTGGAGCTTTATTAATTCAGCTCTCGCCCTGTTATTAATATGTAATTAATTTGTCCTAAATTATTGATAGACATTTGTGTCCGCATAAAACTGAGAAGATGTTTCTAATGGATTTACCCGAACTAATTTTGACAGCTGACCCAAATTCCTACAAAATCATTCCTTTTACTGTACCTCCTTTCATTTTCTCTTTCTACCAACTTACTTACCACCCTCTCCTAACAATTGATTCATAGTGCAACCTTTTACTGTCAGTTTCCGTTTCAGCGCTGAATGACCTCATAGGTCCTAGTGCCAGGTCTTTGGCTTAAATTCTTTATTCAATTCAATTCAATCAGGATTTGCGTGTCATCATACCTATTATTTGATAATATATGATTTCGACGCGATCAAATGGTCTCTAAGCAGAAAGTTAAGTCTAGTTTATTTTTTAGTAATATTCGTAAATTGAATGAGAAAGGGACCTCGCATACGCCGTGGCTCGTTGGTTGCAGCTTCCACAGAGAGGACCACAGTTCAGTCTTGAAAAAAAAACTCAGTGCATCGCTGACCTAAACAGTGAATTATGTACCTAGTAGTTAGCAGAGTGAGGCAGATCGAAATTTTAGGGAGAGAGGGATCACCCACAGACTCACTCACTATATATATATATATATATATATATATATATATATATATATATATATATATATATATATATATATATATATATATATATATATATATAGAATGTGGAAATGCAAATACTGAATGTTAATTTTGCTATTTTCAGCCTGATAAAGATATATATATATATATATATATATATATATATATATATATATATATATATGTGTGTATGTATATGTATATATATATATCTGTTTATTTTATATATATGTTATATATAGACTTTGGAAGATAAATTCCAGAAAGAGAGAGAGAGAGAGAGAGAGAGAGAGAGAGAGAGAGAGAGAGAGAGAGAGAGAGAGAGAGAGAGAGAGAGGGGAAATATGACACACTCAGACGGCAGGATATATCGAATATCCCTGAAAATAAATCTCCCTAATTCTCATCGCATTCGAAATTTGCTACCCCTTGGGGTTGTAAACAAGACCATCTATCATTTTGTCCTCACCTTTTTCCTCCGAGTCACCGCGTACTCTAGCCATCCTGAATGTCAAGTGTCAAGGAGAGTTTTTGGGTTACAGAACTGTAACAAGAAAAAACAAAGAATGATTCTGTTTTAGCGAAAAAGTGGAGTCAGTTTTAGTTTTATGTAAAAGAAAACTATTGTGCGGGCTTTGAATGTCCGTCCGCACTTTATTCTGTCCGCCCTCAGATCTTGTAAACTACTGAGGCTAGAGGGCCGCTAATTGCCATGTTGATCATCCACCCTCCAGTCATCAAACGTACCAAATTGCAGCCCTCCTAGCGTCAGGAGTTTTTATTTGATTTAAGGTTAAAGTTAGTCATAATCGTACGTCTGGCAACGATATACGATAGGCCAACACCGGTCCGTGGTTAGAGTTTCATGGGCTGTTGCTCATACAGCATTACACCGAGACCACTGAAAGATAGATGCATCTTCGGTGGCCTTGATTACAGGCTGTACAGAAAACTCGATTGCGCTGAAGAAACTTCGGCGCATTTATTTACTTGTTTGTTCTTGCCTTAAAGCTTCGTAAACCGAAGTACTTAAGTATTTTCATCATATAATGCGTTCTGGGCAATAAAATCCAGAGAGATAATGAAAAGCGAAAAGGCTCTCGTCTTCGTTCGAAGAAGATTAAGTATGCGGATGTATTCCTATTTTTCCAACTTATCTTCTTAATATGATCCACTGTGCAAGTTGAAAGTGAAAAATACGACGGGCAGTGAATGTATTTTCACGACAAGGGTAATGAATAATGGCAATGAATGCGGCTGTGAGAATGCTGAAAATTTTTTTCATTTGTTCCTCATCGCTGAACAGATAAGATAAAGAAGAGATATTACGTCACTTAACTCAAGTCCTCAGGAGATTAGAAAATGTTCGCGATCTTCAAAACTTTACCGTGCAATGGCTGGTATATTTTCAGAGTTAGATAAGACTTGCGGAGCACAACTTTAAACCAGTATGTATATATATAATATAAATGCATCAGAGCCATGGGAATAACAAGTAAAAAATGCGCCGAAGTTTCTTCTTCTTCGGCGCAGAAGAGTTTTCTGTACAGCCTTCAACAGCTTTTTAATCAAGGCCCCTAAAGTATATCTATCTTTTGGTGGTCTCGTATAATGCTGTATGACCTGACTTATGAAACTTTCATCACGGTCCGGTGGTGGCTATCCTCATATCGTTGCCACAAGCACGATTATGGCTAACAAATCCTAAATAAAATTAAAATTACTAAGGCTAGAGGGCTGCACTTTGGAATGTTTGAGGATTGGAGGGTGGATGAACAGCATACCAATTTGCAGCCCTCTGGCCTCAGTAGTTTTTAGGATTTGAGGGCGGACAGAATAAAGTGCGGACGGACAGATAAAGCCGGCACAATAGTTTTCTCTTACAGAAGACTAAAAATACAGTGAAATACTAATGCGTTCTTTACAAGGACTATGTGAAGCGAGAGTAAGAATGTTAAAGAGAATAAAAAAAAAATTCCTCCCTCGACCTTCTCCTCAGAAAACTTCTTCTTGCATAACAATCACGCAGGAATGTTTTCCCCTTTATAGCAGAAAATACAAACCCACCGCGTCTCATCCCGCCTTGAACTGAATATTTTGGAAACTGGCCAGACCCACTTTATGGACTCGGTGAGGTTTGATGGTTGCGTAAGGGCGGGTGCCTACGGAACCCCCGCCAGGCTTTGGGTCTTGTCAGATCCAGTCGAGGTTTTTCATGTTACTCTGAGCTTAGGAAATCTGAGCATGATTTGCTTAAGGAAGAGAGAACTAGTTTTTAGTGTCTGTAGGTTTATAAGTATATGCGCTTTGTGTGTTGTCGTGTCAGGAATGTTTTGGTGGTATTTGTTTAGGTAATATTTTGTTTTGTTTTCATTTTTATATTTTGTTATGTTTTCCTTTTTTAGCCGATAACCACGATATGGAAAATGTTGTTGCGTTACCTGTTATGGAAAATGTAATATGTATGTATGTATATATATATATATATATATATATATATATATATATATATATATATACATATACATATATATACTGTATATATGTATATATATATGGATTTGACAAGGCTTCTGTATTTATATATATATATATATATATATAATAATTATATATACAGTATATATATATATATATATATATATATATATATATATATATATATATATATAACATATATATATATATATATATAGCAATTTTTAACAGATATTAGGACAGACTGGCTGATGATGCTGACAAAGCATGTATGAGGAAGGGTGTGTACAGTAACCACAGAGTTGAATTTAATACACAGAATTTAGGCTAGAGCCAACCGCTGGGAAACCTATGAGGTCATTCAGCGCTGAAAGGGAATTTGACAGTAAGAAGGTTTGAAAGAGTAACAGGAGGAAAACCTGGCAGTTGCAATCTATGAATCAATTGTTAGGAGGTGATACCATGATAGAGGAAAGAGAATATGAAAGGAGGTACAGTAAAAGGAACGAAAGGAGTTGAAGTAGCTAGGGGCCGAAGACACTCTGCAAAGTACTTTAAGTAATGCCTACGGTGCACCGCATGAGGTGCACTGACAGCACTACCTTCCTGCGGAGTAGGTAATAAAATAAACACGGGAGAAAAGAAGGGAGGAAAATTCCCTTATAAACAGTCAGGTAGTAGGGTAAAGCTGGAAATGAAGCCATAAAGGAAATGACGGAGTTCCATATGTAGATGAGGTAATGATGAAAGGGAAATGGGATGGCTCGGACTTGCCCTTCGTACTTGTACAGGTATGGAGAAGAGAGCTTCATATGTAGGTGTGTAGGTATATATATATATATATATATATATATATATATATATATATATAACATATATATTATATATATATAATATATATATATATATAATATATATATATATATAGCATATAGTATATATAGTATATATGTATATATATATATATATATATATATATATATATATATATATATATATATATATATATATATACACACATACATATACTATTATCATTTACAGAGGTAAATCAATTATTAACTTCACCCGGTACTTAATTCAGCTGCACACTGGTTACAATAAACGCTTGCACAAATTATCTATCATCAGACAGGATATATATATATATATATATATATATATATATATATATATAATATATATATATATATATATATATATGTATATTATATCAAAAAATGCCTTTTTTTTAACCTGGACCCAAGATTATGTCCACATTTCCAAATGTACAGATACACATAGTTACAAAAAGCACCTGTTATTACTTATACATGTGGGACTGTATGTAGGCTGTGTGTGTAGTAGCCTATTCGATCTCCACAAAATGATACGTGCTCCTAACACAGAGAGAGAGAGAGAGAGAGAGAGGCTTATCATTTGATGAGATATCGTCTTTCTTTTATATTTTCTAGTCTGTTTAACACGAAAAAAGTTTTCTTTTATCTCTTCCGAATCCATCCCAACTGATGCTATCAAAGACAGCCAAAACAGAGATCTAACAGGCGTTCTCTCTCTCTCTCTCTCTCTCTCTCTCTCTCTCTCTCTCTCTCTCTCTCTCTCTCTCTCTCTCTCTCTCTCTCATAAACACACACGTATTTTTCCATTCTTTCTATGAAAAGAAACGCATAACAACTTGGTTTCTAAATGTGTTTGTCTCTCGCTTTTACTTTATCTATTAGCTTACCTTTTCTATCTAATTATTCATAGCGATCAAAACAAACATTCTTGAATTCCTCTCTGAGATAATTGTTTCTCACGATAAAAACATTTCAAATTCCTCTCCCACTCAGTGGTGGATAAAGGCTGATAATGAAATTCAAATATGGATACTATTATCCTTTGTCAGATTGAAAGTAATGGCCTATGTGTACGTTTTATCAGGCGAAAATGGTCAATTTCATATGACCTTTCTGTCCTTGGAACTTTTTAACTTTTTAGATTCCCTTTACCTCTCTTTCTTCTCTTCCTCTCTCTCCTCCCTTCCTCTCCTCTCTCTCTCTCTTATGGTTTGATCTTTGATTTATTTAATTTTCGTTAATCACTTAATTTATTCTAGTACAATCTTTTTATACATTAATGATTGTTTCACCATATCAAAGTGCTTTCAGAATGTATTTCTAAATTATCTTCAATTTATCCTATACGCTTTGTTTACCAGAAATATATTCAGAAATTTTTTTTTATTTCAAAAGTGTATGTTTTACTTTCAAATTCTATTTTATGTGTGAAAAGTTCTAAAATGCAGGCGATGTGGAGTAGGAATTGAGGGATATGCACAGTAATTTACCTCTGAAGGCCACGAATGTCTTAATATGCGATATGAATACCAACAGCAATACAGTGATAACGGAAGAACATTTAAGATTGCAAAGTTTATGTAATGTTGATGATAAAAAACCCCATAGGGGGTTAGTGCCGTCAGTGCACCCCACGCGGTGAAGTGTAGGCATTACTTAAGGTTCGTTGCAGCGTCCCTTCGGCCCCTAGCTGCAACCCCTTTCATTCCTTTTACTGTACCTCCATTCATATATTCTTTCCTCCATCTTGCTATCCGACCTTTCCTAACAGTTGTTTCATAGTGCAACTGCGAGGCTTTCCTCCTGCTATACCTTTCAAATCTCTCTACTCTCAATTTTCCTTTCAGGCGTTGAATGACCTCATAGGTCCCAATGCATGGCCTTTGGCGTAAATTCTATATTACATTACATTACGATGATTAAAAACGCTTTTTGAAAAGTATCTCTACGCAAGTATTCATCTTGAATGATGGAATTACACAAATTTACAATTTATGGATTTGAAACAGTTTTCCCATTCAGACCCCAAACGAGAGAGAGAGAGAGAGAGAGAGAGAGAGAGAGAGAGAGAGAGAGAGAGAGAGAGAGAGAGAGAGAGAGAAAATCCGCTTCAGCAGAAGCTGCGCTGAAAGACAAATCATAGGCGGAAATTCTCGATACCAGTTGTGAGTCCACAGATCAGATTTTCAACCCTGATTGGTAGTCATTAGACCAGATTCCCATCCGTAATTATGAACCATTAGGCCAGAATCCGGTTCCCGACTGCAATGAGACTCTCGCGGAATTCATTTAGCCTTCCGAAAGCTTCCCCCAACGAGAAGAAGGATGCTGGCATTTGCATCTTATGAATGACTATGAATGGCGGAAAAGGAGATATTACTGCATTTTAGTTTTCTGTAAAAGAAAGCTATTGTTCTGGCTTTGTCTGTCCGGCCGCACCTTTCTCTGTCCGCCCTCAGATCTTGAAAACTCCTGAGGCCAGGGGGCTGCAAATTGGTATGTTGATCATCCACCCTCCAGTCATCAAACATACCAAATTGCAGCCCTCTGGCCTCAGTAGTTTTTATTTTATTTAAGGTTAAAGTTAGCCATAATCGTGCGTCTGACAGCGATATAGGCCAGGCCACCACCGGACCGTTCGTAAAGTCTCATGAGTCGTGGCTCATACAGCCTTATACCGAGACCATCGAAATATTATACGCTGTAGCGGCTGTACATAAAACTCGATTGCGGCGAAAAAATTTCGGCGTATTTTTACTTGTCTCTTTATATTTATATTTGGGTGCGAGATGTATTGCGTATACTAAATTTCAAGATACATAAATATTTAATTAATTAAAGAAGATTCATTGAAAGTATTAATAAGTAAATAAAATATGAAGGCCGTTTTCATATTAATGTCTTGTTATCATATTTACGACACTATTACATATGTTAAGTTGTAATTTTTATCATTCTCATTTCCCAGGCAACCTTCTAATACGCACATAACTCGTTGCCTCATTTCGTTGAGACAGAGCTTTCTTGGGAGCTGAAGAACCCTGTATCTCATTTTATCGCCAACAATAAAACGCTCAGCGCTCAGACGAGCCGGTAATTTAGTTGTCAGTAGTGGTACTTTTGACTGAACGCTTTGTTAGTATTAATAGTCTCAAATTCGTCAGTTCTGTCGAAGAGAATGAACTCCTTTTGAGTTGAGTTGCCTATCCAAGATATCTTCGACAACATTTCTATTTTCTCGATGGCAAACTCGAATTTTCTACATCGTTTTATAAATATAAAAAAATGGATTTACTTCAAGACCTGGATAATTCTAACTCAAAAGAACGAGGCCGAGACCCTGCTGAATACTTATCACTGAGTTGCTTTTGTTGCACAACTCTCGTATTCTAAAAGTGCCAAGTGCTTTAGACAAAAATAAAGCTGAAGAAAGTTTTCCCCAAAGGCAACATAAATTCAATTGCCATTTGGCAAATCAAAACATGTCCTCATAACTTTGAAATTGACATGAATGTAAAGGGAAACATGACCCCAAGCAAGGTTACGCCCGTAGGGGGTGGGGTTAGTGCCGTCAGTGCACCTCATACGGTGCACTGTAGGCATTACTTAAGGTTCTTTGCAGCGTCCCTTCCTTAGGCCCCAAGCTGCAACCCCTGTCATTCCTTTTACTGTACTTCCGTTCATATTCTCTTTCTTCCATCTTACTTTCCACCCTCTCCTAACAATTGATTTGTAGTGCAACTGCTTTGAGGTTTTCCACCTGTTAGACCTTTCAGACATATTACTGTCAGTTTCATTTTCAGCGTTGAATGACCTTGTAGGTCCCAGTGCTTGGCGTTTGGGCTAAGTTTTTTTTATACTATTCTATATTCTGTATTCAAAGCAAGGATTCCTTCTTTACACCGCGAGAGATAGATGCCCAAAAAATAAATTGGTATAACGTCATTGTTGTCTTCGTTAATTTTCCTTGTTTTTGTTTTATATCTTCAAGATAATCTGAAAAAATTACAAGCCCTTTTAGAGTCTTGTGGCCGGATCATCGCTTTGGGAGCAAAACACTTCGTTAAAAAGAAATGCGTTCATCATTTATTGAGAGAGAGAGAGAGAGAGAGAGAGAGAGAGAGAGAGAGAGAGATGCTTTTTATTCTAACCTCTCCATTAAAAATTCACAAACAAAGCTAATGGCCCAGAATAACCGACCATTAGCAGGGCGAATTAGATCCTAATCCTAAAAGCATGACTTGTCCAGAGACAAGAGAAATTTTCAGCGAAGATATTTTCAGCAGGCGGGAGGAGGGGGAGGAGGAGGAAGAGGTGGAGGAGGATGAGCGAGACAAACTGAGAAAAGATGCAAATCGAGGAGGAGGTCGAATTTTAAAATTCATGGCCCATATATCAAAGGGAGACATGACTTCGGAGCAAGCCCCCGCTTTTCGTCGTATCCAGGCGGATGTGGTATGAGATCAGTGGAGCAGTAAATGATTCTCCCCCGTAGGGTAGTAGTGCCGTCAGTGCACCGCATGCGGCGCACTGTAGGCATTACTTAAGGGGTCTTTGCAGCGTGCTTTCGGCCCCTGGCTGCAACCCCTTTCGTTCCTTTTAATGTACCTCCTTTCATATTCTCTTTCTTCCTTCTTGATATCCACCCTCTTCTAGCAATTGAATCATAATGCAACTGCGAGGTTTTCCTCTCGTTACTCCTTTCAACCAAACCTACCTACTCTTAATTTCCTTTCCAGCGCTGAATGACATCATAGGTCCCAGTGCTTGCCTTTGTCCTAAACTCAGTATTCCATTCCATTCCATTCTCTTACGCTGTATTCATTGTACAGCGGACAGTCCCTTTTGCGATGAAAATTCAGTAGAACCTCTTACTACCACCGCTCCAGCATCAACAGATCGATTTACTTGAAAGTTAAGCTGCCGAAACTAACTCACGACTTTGAAACTCTCGGCGCGTGAGGAGGGCTGACAGGCGGTGGATATCACATCACGTCCTTCCGAAGAGTGGACGAGTGGATGACTAACTTAGGTTACTGTGTTGACACAGGCGAGGAAGCAGGTTTGGTGGGGAGGGGATTATCATAGCTACGGAATTATGACATCACGACTAGAACGCGTCAGACTATAACAGGATTAGGGAGGAGTTTTTTTTTTTTCAGGAAAGCAAAATCAATATTAATTCCCTGTTTACGTTTTTCTTAATTTAAAATTCATGCGAGAAAGGACCCTCAATTATCCAGACTGGATTATAAATGTTCCTTCACAATATGATATGCATTACTGCTTTCTTCATGAAAGCACGTATAAATATATGTATGTATGTATGTAAATGAACGTATACATAAATACATATATACATACATACGTTCTCAAACAATTAATATATACATAAATATATGTATGTATGAATGTATGTATACATACAACATATATACATATATACACAAACATATATACTATACATATACATATGTATATATATATATGTATATTTATGTATGTATAAAATATTGTTATATATTATATATATATATATATATTTATAAAATTTTGCCCTTTCATTCTTTTTCATCCAGGATGGATTAACTGCGATGGCAAACACAACAATTGATTGTTCGCTCTCTCTCTCTCTCTCTCTCTTTCCCAACTGGAATTTGATGTATCATGACGCATTGTATTGAGACGTTCAAGGTGCTGCTGCTTCACTTCACTAAAGGTACGTGGGATGTATTTTAATAAAACTGAGGTTAAGTTAAATGAATGGACGCAGACGATATATATATATATATATATATATATATATATATATATATATATATATATATATATATATATATATATATATATATATATATATACATATATATATAATAATATATATATATATATACATATATATATATACTGTATATATATATATATTGTATCATATACATATATATGTATATAATTACATTTATATATTTATAAAAATATATATATATGTATATATATGCTTATTTATATTTGTATATTGATATAGATATATACATATAGCTGTATATTTATCTCTGTGAATGTATAGATTATTATTCATATACACACATTATATATATATATATATATATATAAATACATATGTGTTTTGTGTGTATGTATGTATGTATGTTTGTTTGTTTGTTTGTATTATAAGTATATATATATATATATATATACTATATATATATATATATATATATATATTTATATGTTTGTATATGCCATAAATATATTTATAGTTGTACACTTCTGAATATGCACGTACTCTATCCGTAAAGAAAGAATAAGCATATTTCATTCAAAAGCCAAATATGTTTTGTCGGCAACGTCTATTCTAATACAAACTACGTCCATGAAATGTGGCGGTTTTAGAGCACTATTAAACTGATTTTATGAACTTGTTTTAGAAGCCCTGGATGCCAGAATCTTCTGTCTATTTCTTTCCATAATCCTTGGTAAAAATCATATAAAATTAAAAGCGTCTGTCTTATAAAGAATTTTTTTTCCAAAGCGTCTTTCGACTTTCAGAAATGCGGAGGTTTTCCACGAACCCGTTGCGTAAGTCTACGATCGATTTCCTCCGAGGTTTGCGGGAAAACTTTGGTAGTTAGTTTTTTAAAACTCGAATTTTGATAAAATATCTTTTTCAGTTTTCCTTTTCTTTTTCAGTTGTGGTTTTTGTTTTAAAGAACGATATACGTCTTCACAGCACCTAATCTTTCCTTGAAATCTCCGTTGTAAGCATATAATGTCTTTAAAAGAGGCTCCGCACGCACTGGAAAGGTTTGGTACCTAGAATGATAAAACTCGAATTTGGTAAAATATCTATTTTAGTTTTCCTTTTTCTTTTTGGTTGGGAGTTTCTCATTTTAAAGAACGATGTAGTACCTTCACGGAACTCCTTTTCTTCAAAGAGGCTATACGCACATTCTGGAAAGTTTTGGTACCTAGGCTGATAAAACTCAAATTTGATAAAATATCTATTTTAGTTTTCCTTTTTTTTCGGTTGGGAGTTTCTCATTTCAAAGAACGATGTAGTACCTTCACGGAACTCCTTTACTTTTCGTGTAAGAGTTTGTCATCTTTAAAGAGGCTATACGTACGTACGTTTTGGTACCCAGAATGATAAAACTCGAATTTGCTAAAATATCCATTTTAGTTTTCCATTTTTTTTTGTCTTGGGAGTTTCTCATTTGAAAGAACGATGTAGTACCTTCACGGAACTCCTTTTTTGTAAGCGCATGACACCTTGAAAGAGACCACGTACGTACTGGAAAATTTTGGAAAACTCGAATTTTGTAAACTAACGTCTATTTCCGTCTTTTATAATTTTCGGTTGAGGGTCCTTTGTTTTAAGGGGCGACGACATACCTTTGCGAGGGGTCTCCCGTTCTCAACGTGTGATGGCTTTGAAGTGGCTACCGGCGTCTTCCACAGAGGTTTACGAGAAAACTTGGACAGTTCATTTTTGAAACTTGAGTTTTCGAGTTTTCTTGAAAAAGTATAATAAAGTATATTCTGGTTTTTGGAGTGTGTGTTGGTGGGGAAGGGGAGTTTGTGAGTTTTTTTAAGTATAATGTATTATTTTTTGGAGTGTGTGCTGAGGGGCGGAGAGTTTCTGATTTTTTTTTTTAAGTATAATCTATTCTGGTTTTTGGAGCCTGTGCTGTGGGGAGGGGGGAGTTGCTGAACAGTATAATTTATTTTGTTTATTAGAGTGTGTGCTGGGCGATGGGATACCTTATTCCAACTGTAAACCAATCATTTTCTCAGCTTTTAATTTCCCTCTCTTTGACAAATCACACAAAATTTTGTCTTTCAGTAAGATGTAATTAATAGCCTCTTTCAATAGAATCTTGCGTCTAAACGCTTCACATTGGATCCGCAATGGAATTTGGCACTTTGATAAAAATCGAAAAGGGTGTCCTCGCTTCGAGTTTCCTCAAGATGCTTGAGGATCCATTCGGTCTACATTAATCTCAATAAATCTCTCCCATTTTCCTAATCCTCTCCTTTTGCCCTTTGATGTATACTCGGTTCCTGCAGTGTGATCCATCTTCTGAAATTTATGGTTTCCTTCTTTTTCTTTTTGCCTCTTTCTTTACGCCAGATACTTTTATTCTTGTGCTTTCTTATTATTCGGCTGGTATTTATTCTTGTGCTTTCTTATTATTTAATTCGGCTGGTATTTATTCTTATGGTTTCTTCTTATTCGGCTGGTATTCATTCTTATGCTGTCTTATTGTTCGGCTGGTATTTATTCTTATGCTTTCTTATTATTTAATTCGGCTGGTATTTATTCTTATGATTTCTTCTTATTCGGCTGGTAGTTATTCTTATGCTTTCTTACTATTCAGCTGGTATTTATTCTTATGCTTTTTTATTATTTAATTCATTAGTATTTATTCTTATGGTTTCTTCTTATTCGGTATTTATTCTTATGCTTTCTTATTATTTAATTCGGCTGTATTTATTTTAATTCGGCTGGTAGTTATATTTCTTACTATTCAGCTGGTATTTATTCTTATGCTTTTTTATTATTCGGCTGGTAGTTATTCTTATGCTTTCTTATTATTTAATTCGGCTGGTATTTATTCTTATGCTTTCTTATTATTTAATTCGGCTGGTATTTATTCTTATGCTTTCTTCTTATTCGGCTGGTATTTATTCTTATGCTTTCTTCTTCGCCTGGTATTTCTTATCTTCTTTATTCCTTCTGTTACTTTACTGTATTCCCTCCTTGTCATATAAAATACTTTAGACTTTCTTTTCACGCAGTTCTTCTATATACTCATTTCTTTCTTTCCGTGAATTTCCGAATTATCCCCATAGTTTCCTTTTCATGTTCGCTGGGTTGCCAAACACTCTCCATTTCCTGTTGTTGATGTGCACCCCTTCTACGTTTCCTAAACGAATCGCTTTCCTACGTTATATATGTTTTTAATTTCTCTGAAACCCCATATACAAATTTCTTTAATACAAAACAAACATTACCCTTTCCCCATAACATTACCAAGAGCTACAGCTTTTCACGTCGACCGCCAACATCCCACATTGTAAATCAGTCGCCGTCTTTTTGCCCGTCGCGTAACCCATCTCCTAGATTATGCCAGTGACTTCACTGTCACTGGGGGAAGGGCATACGCCGTTCCATTCCGGGAGACCTTCCTTAATAACTGGCAAATGACCAACTTGAAATGGAGGCAAATGCTGTAGCATATTACCGCTGCGGCATGACATATCGGCCAAGTCAGAGAAACATGTACTTGGAGAGCGGATATAAAGCTATGGAGAGAGGGAAGGAGCGAAGGAATATAACTAATAAATGGTTGAAGTTACACTGACTGCCCACGTCTCTCTCTCTTTTCTTTCTCTTTCTCTTCTTTCCTTCTTTCTTCTTCTTCCCACTGCCAAGGCCATCATAGTAATCTATTGGGCTTAAAGGAACGTGCCATATTATTCCTCCCTATGTCGGATCGAAAGCACGACTTTAGCTAGTAAGACGAGTACTCTTACTATTTATTCCATGAGAGAGAGAGAGAGAGGAGGAGAGAGGAGGAGAGGAGAGAGAGAGAGAGAGAGGAGAGGTTTTCCCCCTGTTAAACCTTTCAAACCTACGTACCCTCAGTTTCCTTTCCAGTGCTGAATGACCTCAGAAGTCCCAGCGCTTGGCCTTTGGCCTAAACTCTGGATTCCAAAGAGAGAGAGAGAGAGAGAGAGAGAGAGAGAGAGAGAGAGAGAGAGAGAGAGAGAGAGAGAGAGAGAGAGAGAACACCTATGACAAAAAAGTCATATAAAATCCACAATTTCACGAATATCTCCAGGAAACAAGTAGGAATAAAGAATGAAATCAACCAGAGTGAGAAAACAATCGACATCTTCGATGTCCCCAATCCTGCAGGAACTTTATATTGTTTGTTTTTTCAGCGTCCGTTTTTTTTTTCTTTCTGGCAGGAAAGGAAAGAAAAACAAAGCTTTTCATTGGGTTTGTTTGCCTTAAGGATACCTACACTGGGAATGTTTACAAAGCTCCGGAAGCCTACACCTGACGACTGGCGACAAAGAAAGTGCATCAGATCTGGAGACCTTGACAAGTAAGGCCTGTTCCGGGTGGAACTTTTTTTCTTTCTTTCGTAAGTTGTATAAAATTTCGCCGAGTGATATTTATTCCTTGAGTTCGGTGTCTCGTAGTTCCTTCTGAAAACTGAATGGTAATTTAGCAGAATTTAATTAAACAAGAATACAGTATAATGTCCTTTGGAAGGCTTTCAAGTCCAGATACCATGGGACAGGTCTTTGAAACAATGTTTTGTTCCAG
This sequence comes from Macrobrachium rosenbergii, assembly GCF_040412425.1. Taxonomy (NCBI): domain Eukaryota; kingdom Metazoa; phylum Arthropoda; class Malacostraca; order Decapoda; family Palaemonidae; genus Macrobrachium; species Macrobrachium rosenbergii. The sequence continues at coordinate 2,205,343 of NC_089752.1, forward strand.
TAAAGACAAAAATAGCCTTGACTAAAAAAAATCAGAATTATTTTAGAATTTCGGAATAAAGCCAAGGAATAATATTTACAAAACTTATTATTTAAAAAATCAAGAACTTCGCATAAAATGGGAAAAACCTTCCGAGGTGGAACAGTCAGAGCCATTCAAACATTCAAAAAATCGAAACGAGCGACTAAGGTAACCACTTAGCGCTTTGGCAGCCGCGATTGTTTCTCGTGAATATTGTACGAGTGGTCGGCGAAGTGTCTTGTTGATGAATGGACTCACTATAAGATGGGAGAGTGACAAAAATAAAAAGAGAAAAGGAACGGATATATTTTTTATTTTACAATGTAACATGTAGATTCACTGTAGGGCAACGGTAATAATATACAAAAGGAAACTGTAGTTCGCTGTTTTGAGCTGACGGTAAATATCTACAACTGATGATTGTGATTTCCGTCGTCTCATGCTACTGACAACCAACCAAAGGTCACGGTTCAAATGCATCGGCCAGTCACAAGCAAAATAAGCCCCGTAGGAGGGTAGCGCCGTCAGTGCACCTCACGTGGTTTACTGTAGGCATTACTTAAGGTTCTTTGCAGCGTCCCTTCGGCCCCTAGCTGCAACCCCTTTCATTCCTTTTACTGTAACTCAGTTCATTTTCTCCGTCTTCCATCAGACTTTCCACTCTCTCCTAACAACTGTTTTAAAGTGCAACTGCGAGGTTTTCCTCCTGATACACCTTTCCAACCATTTACTGTCAAATTTCCGTTTCAGCGCTGTATGACCTCATAGGTCCCAGCGCCTGGCCTTTGGCCTAAATCTATCCATCTACAAGAAAGGTAAGGGCTTCAGAAATATCGGCTAAGAATATTTACCATCAGCTCACTAAAGCAGAATTTGGTATCTGTAAAATACCCCATATATAAAAAAAATTAAAAAGTTGCCATCATAACGAGGGGAACAGAAGACTACCCCTTAAAGAAGGGAAGGCTGTACGGATCAAAGAAATAGGTACCAGGACTCAAATTGCGAACATTTTGTTTTGCTGCATCCAATAACGGAAAAGTTTTTGTCACTCTCGACGAAGCAGGGGAGGAAAGGAAAATAGATAGATCGATGGACAGATGAGGAGATTAAAAACTTGGTAGATAATTAGTATGGAGAAAAATATGGGGTACTGGTAGTTAATCGACCAGAGCAGACTGATAGAGAGGTTGATTTAAATGGTGAAGGACATTTAAGTCTCTAGGGATATATGAGGTATTTATAGTAAGACAAGTAAATAGATAAATAGGTCGAAAAAGTAAATAAAAGTAAATGGCCGGCAGTTAGATAGAAAGATATTTGATTAGATAGAAAGATATTTGACAGAAGAAGTGATGGGCGGAATAATGTACAGGTAGATGGTATTGATAATAAATTGGTAGAAAAATAGAGGGAAAGATATATAACAAGCGAGAGAGAGAGAGAGAGAGAGAGAGAGAGAGAGAGAGAGAGAGAGAGAGAGAGAGAGAGAGAGAGAGAGAGAGAGAGAGAAAAGAAGAGGTGATGAACAGTTGAATATACAGATAGATGGTATTGATAATAAATTGAAGTAAATGGCCGGCAGTTAGACAGAAAGATATTTGATTAGATAGAGAGATATTTGATAAAAGAAGTGATGGGCGGAATAATGTACAGGTAGATGGTATTGATAATAAATTGGTAGAAGAATAGAGGGAAAGTTATATAACAAGTTGAGAGAGAGAGAGAGAGAGAGAGAGAGAGAGAGAGAGAGAGAGATGAACAGATGAATATACAGATAGATGGTATTGATAATAAATTGGTAGAAATACATGGAAAGATGTATAACAAGTGAGAGAGAGAGAGAGAGAGAGAGAGAGAGAGAGAGAGAGAGAGAGAGAGAGAGAGAGAGAGAGAGAGAGAGAATTTACCACTACGCAAAACAATGGCCTCGGAAAGGTCATGTCCACTGACCCTTCACCCACCATTGTTTTTATCTCCTAGATTTTGTTAGGGAGTCCTTTACGCAACAGTTACTTTTGTTTTTTGCATTTTACCTTGTTTTTTGTGACCACTGCATTACTTTTCCTGAGGATGGTTGTGAATAATTAAGATACTGTTGCACTGTTTTGTATAAACTTGCTCCTAAAAAGAGGAATTTTCTATTCTGTCACTATTATTATTATTATTATTATTATTATTATTATTATTATTATTATTATTATTATTATTATTATTATTATAATAATAATAATAATAATATAATAATAATAATAATAATAATAATAATAATAATAATGCCTGAAGAGAAAATTCCTGTTTTTAGTAGCAATTATACACAAAAAAGCGCCACAGTCTTAATTATTATTATTATTATTATTATTATTATTATTATTATTATTATTATTATTATTATTATTATTAAGAATTAAAAGCCACAGTAGTGTTTAAAATATTTATGTACAGAGTTTAAAAGCGACAAGGAGAGACTTTCAGGTACTACTCCGTATCCTTCATCAGTCCTGATCGTTTTTAACTCTGTGCATAAATGTTTTTTGACAGTACTGTAGCTTTTAACTTTCGATATTACAGCCTCGTTACACGGTCGCCTTGTTTCATTATTATTATTATTATTATTATTATTATTATTATTATTATTATTATTATTATTATTATTATTATTATTATTCAGAAGATGAAGCCTATTCATATGGAACAAGCCCACCACAGGGGCCATTGACTTGAAATTCGAGCTTCCAAAGAATATGGTGTAAATTAAGAAGAAGTAAGAGGAGGTAAAGGGAGTACAGAAAGAAGAGCTCCCGCTTATTAAAAATGAATTAATAAATTAACAAATAGACACAAATGCATTAAAATGCAAGGAGAATATTATTAGGGTAGTGAAGCATTGCACCTTCGCTTGAACCACTGAAGTTCCAGTTGCGCAACTCATTTTCCTAACTGTCGTGTTAGTTTTCTGTAAAAGAAAACTATTGTGCCGGCTTTGTCTGTCCGTCCGTACTTTTTCTGTCCGCAGTTTTTTCTGTCCGCAGTCAGATCCTAAAAACTACTGAGGCTAGAGGGCTGCAAATTGGCATGTTGATCATCCACCCTCCAATCATCAAACACACCAATTTACAGTCCTCTAGCCTCAGTAGATTTTATTTTATTTAAAGTTAGCTATAATCGTGCATCTGGCAACGATATAGGATAGGCCGCCACCGGGCCTTGGTTAAAGTTTCATGGGCCGCGGTTATTGATACCAAGACCACCGAAAGATAGATCTATTTTCGGTGGCCTTGATTATACGCAGTACAGGAAACAGGACTTGAAGTAGGCTTCTTGTCTAACGGCAAAAGTGAACAGAGAGGAATTTATCATTTTATTTTGAATTTTGTGGAAATGACGTCATCAGTATGTTCTACTTAGGGCCTTAAGCTTCACTAATCAATTTTATGTGGGGGAAAGACTTCATAGACCCTGGTCGTGATTTCCCAGATTCCACAGAATTAAGATTCTCCTCGAACTGTGCAACTAGAACAATATTTGGTGGGTTGTTGTCCTATTTTCTTTAGTGAATTCAGTCTGCCATTTCTCATCTGCTAAAGTTCCTTTTTTTAACATCCCGAAAACAAAAAGGCAGTATTATAATAAGTAAACAGAGAGCATGTAATTTTACGTTAACTGAAAAATGACCAGTCCTGTATTAAATGTAATATCACGAAATTTGTCCCTATCCATGTAAGTTAACAAGGTACATCTTCGCCATTTAATGACCTAATATATATGTCTATCTGTCTATCTATCTATATATCTATAAATATATATTATCTGTCTGTCTATCTATCTACCTATCTTCTCTGTCTGTCTCTACATTATTAATTTATTATATACATATATCTATCTATATCTGTCTGTCTATCTATCTATCTATCTATCTATCTATCTATCTATCTATCTATCTATTTATCTACCTATCTATTCATCTATCTAGCTGCCTGTGTACATATCTGTCTATCTACATTACTCATATATTATATACATATATATGTATGTAAGTATATTTTTTCGTAATACGTATAAGCTTTCAGCTTTTCCCCAAGCAAGGTATGGGGCGCAGTCTCAGAAGACCACAGCACCTTAAAATACTACGGTACCTTTAAAACTGCAATATAAAAAGTCAGAGCCATATCGGGAAAAGTAACCTACTCTTAACTCCCCTACCATTTCCCTCGGCACTTCATGTCCCCTTTATTAAAGCCTTTCTTTTAGATCTTTGTCGTAGGTCAGACGCCATTACTTGTCTCCTTTCCTCTCTTTGATTCCGTTTCACGGAGTCTTTTTTCCGCTTTTGTCTCGTTTCTTTCATTGGGCTGCTTCAAGGAGCTTGAACGCTTTTTTCGTCCGAGTGTCCTGGGATATTGGTCAACATTATTCGCTCTTTTCATGCGAATGAGAGTTCAAACACAGTGGAGGAATGAATGAAGGTATTGGGTTGTCGAGAACGCGAAGGAAAGGGCTGGACGAAACGCGTCTGTAGGAGGAGGAGGAGGAGGAGGAGGAGAATGAAGAAAAGGTGTAGGAGGGGACAGCAGATAAAAGCTGGGGAGGAAGAAATAAGGAAGAGTCCAGGGAATAAACGTCAGGAGAGACAAATAAAATGGTAAAAAGGCAAACAGATGATCTGTCACTTATTGCTGATATCCTGCCAATTTTTTGGAAACGTTCAGGAATTTCAGTCTTCGTTGTTGGCGCTTTCAGGATCTTTTTAAGAACTGCAAAAGTCCCTTTTATAAAACTCTGCACATTTAGCTTCCCTCTGCATTGTAAACTCATTTTTTTTTTTGCAGTTGAAGGAGTTTACTCTGTTGTTTCCATGTCATGAGTCACCTCATGCGGTGCACTGTAGGCACTACTTAAGGTTCTTTGCAGCCTCCCTTCGACCCCTAGCTGCAACCCCTTTCATTCCTTTGCCTGCACCTCCGTTCATATTCTCTTTCTTCCATCTGACTTTCCATCCTCTCCTAACAATTATTTCAAAGTGCAGCTGCGAGGCTTTCCTCCTGTTACACCTTTCAAACCTACTTACTCTCAATTTCCTTTCGAGCGCTGAGTGACCTCATAGGTCCCAGTGCTTGGCCATTGGCCTAAACTCTATATTCCATTCCATTCCATTTTTCATGTCTTAAGTATAATGTTTTGGAGTATGGTCCTGTTGCATACACTCCATGCCTTGCTTTTGAGTCGTATCTGCAATATCTTTCAAAACTGATCTGACTCTTCCATTCTTGTTGCCTTGAGAGATGGCGCGGCTGCATATCCTCTTTGGAAGCTCAGCTTAACTCTCAAGATCATTTAACCTTGGATAATGTTATTAATCAGGTCTAGGGTAATATCGCTGTTTCCCTGCCCGTGTCTCTGTCTTGTTGTTGTGTGTTCCTGATGAGGTATAACACGTAGAAATTGAATCTCTTGGAAAGATCGTGTCATAGACTTGGTTGATTTTGAGCTCAAGTAGCCGAGTGTAATGATTTAGGTAAGGCTTATATTTCTTGTCTTAAAAATTCTTTTATTGGATATTGTTCTTGGGAAGAATTTCCCCAAACCATTCATACCAGCTTGAAGTTAAAGGCTCTTCGTCTGATAATTGAACCAGCGCTTTCTTTCTTCCTGAACGTAATCAAGTTGATCTTATTCAGTTGAAATTACTTTGGAAATTGTTCTAAACAGTTTCATCTTTACGCCACCAGTACTTCCACGGAGCCTGGGAAGCTTCAGGTTTTCATTTCCAACGGACAGTAAGCATTTTTGAACCTAAGGAACGAGCGGACTGACAACTTATTCTTATTTACGTCTAGAGTGTCGAACTTTGGCCCTTCTTCCGTATTCTCTCATTTTTAAAAGGGAGATTGGTCATAAAGAAATAAAGAAGGCATTTATTACTTTTTCGAGAGGTAACATAGTGTTTTGACAGACATGCTAACCCGCCTCTTCATCGTAAAAAAAACAGAACGTAATGCGTTAAAATGTGATAAAAGGGGGGCATTCCATAGTATTGTGAAAGGAAAAGGGGGGGAGAAAATGAAAAAGGCCAAAGTGAATAAGAACTTGAGAAGCGTCATGGTCATTAAGAGGAAGAGAATAGGACCAGTTCTTGCGATAGGTAGATGTGAGTAGGGGGTGAAGGTAGGGGCGGGGGGGTGGGGATCCTGGTATGCCTATGGGAGGCCATGATGGATTTCGAGAGGCCGGAACTTGAAGAACAGAAATAAATCTACGTCAGCTGTATAGAATAAAGAACAGAGAGAGAGAGAGAGAGAGAGAGAGAGAGAGAGGAGGAGGAAATTGAGATGCGGGTTGAGGTGACAATGACTCAGAGTGGTTTGACGGAAAAAGGTGGCAATTTGGCGGGTAAAATGGGTGGATTTTGGCGGGAAAGGGCAACTGTTAGTTGAAGAGTCTCTTGAAGAAGGCCGAGAGTTCCGTAATTTTTCCGCCCCTTGTCTTTTTTCCTGGCCCTTTCGCTCCGTCCAGAGCAAGGGTCTGCTTTCAATGGGAAGTGTTGAGACTTCTTCTCTTAACGAAGTTGCGAGTCAACTTTAAAAAGTGATGGGTTTTCGATGTCATTTTCTGGGCCCCCAGTTTACTTGTTCCCCCTAGAAGAAGAAGAAGAAAAAGAAGAAGAAGAAGAAGAGAAGGAGCAAAAAGGGAAAGAACGCTATAAAAGGCGAGGTAGCCATTAATGGCGGCGAAACGATAATTAAAACTTGTGGAACTAATCGACTTTGAAAACTGACGCCATGAAATTTGACGAGACGAATATTTTCTGAGAATAAACGCCATCACGCAGCCATCGGAATTAGCAAGCTGTGCTTGTTAAAATAAAGCGAATTGGGTAAATTGCGAAGAGAGTAGAAGTAAACAACCCTTTTATAAATGCCTCTTTTTGTTATTTGAATTAGAATTTATTTTTTTACATAGACCGTTATGCCAAAATTAATTTCAGAAGAGTACTAATAAAACTAAAGTAAAGTTAAGGCAAGCTACGACCAACCGGCAGTTAAATGAAAGAGTTGAAAGACGTCGCAAATATCAATATAAAATAAACAAACAGAATTTTCATGTGCCAAAACCCTCTCCATTAGACAAGTCTTAATATTCTAAGATATAAAAATTCACTGAAGAAGCTGGTAAGGACGTTACGGACGTCTATTTTTCTATCTGTCTATCTATCTATCTATCTATCTATCTATACCGGTCTATCTATCTATCTATCTCTATCTCTCCAAATATAGTGTTTTACATTAGGATACATGTAAGTGATTCTTTTAAGAGCAGTGCTGTCTTTAAATATATGATTTATCATGAGGAAAACACTGGAAAGTTCAAACTTCAGAGAGAGAGAGAGAGAGAGAGAGAGAGAGAGAGAGAGAGAGAGAGAGAGAGAGAGAGAGAGAGAGAGAGCAGATGGTGTTTGATCATCATGGTTTTTGAAGTAACCGATAACAAAATAAAGATTTGAAAAACTTTACACAAAATTCCATAGATTAGGTGCCAACAATAGGAGAGAGAGAGAGAGAGAGAGAGAGAGAGAGAGAGAGAGAGAGAGAGAGAGAGAGAGAGAGAGAGAGAGAGAGACCGCCAGTGAAAAACGCCCATAACATAATCCTTTGATCTGACACAACGAGTTATTGGTCCAGGTTCAAATGCAAACTTCAAAACAACATCCAGAGAGAGAGAGAGAGAAAGAGGAAAAAACGAAATCGATATTCGAAAACATCAGAACCATTTGAACCCTTTGACATGGGAGGTTCGATTCGCCGCCCATGCTTGTTGATGTAATTGTTCGAACGCCATCGGAATAATCGAATCTGAAGCCGCGGGACACTGAAAAGTAACATATGTCGATTACCGTGATGGGGAAATTGCCGCGAGGCGTGTTTGCTTTTCATCCGCTCTTTTGGGCGGGAGGTGTTTGGAGGAATATTTCTTCCTTTTCTTGTTTCTTCGTCGGAGGTGGTCATGTCTTTGACGTCAGACCAAACTGGATGTCATTCTTTCTGGTTACCATTTTTATATCGAAATATGAACATTGGACAATTATTATTGACTAATATTGATGTGCAGGAAAAGCGAATTATTAGAAGAACTGAGAAAACTCAGTATAAAATCAATTCGCAAATGCAGCCATTTTATTCAACGTATTATTATTATTATTATTATTATTATTATTATTATTATTAGTATTATCATATTATTATTATTATTATTATTATTAAATTATTATTATTATTATTAAAATACTCATAGTAGCTGAGTCTTGAAATGGAGAAACAAATTATTATTATTATTATTATTATTATTATTATTATTATTATTATTATTATTATTATTATTATTATTATTATTATTATTATTAAAAAACACTCATAGTAGCATGAGTCTTGAAATGGAGAAACAAATCCACAGTTATATATGGTTACATATATTTTCAAATATATGTACCCACACATAACTGTGGAGTTATTTCTCAATTATTATTATTATTATTATTATTATTATTATTATTATTATTATTATTATTATTATCCATGATGGTGTCACTATATAAAAATAAATATTTAAAATACACACAAAGCGAGAGCGTTCGAGAACCTACTCGATTCCCCAGCAGACAGAGGAAACCGGCTGTTGAACTCTACGGGGATATCCATCCGTATTTCACTACCTCTCGTATAAGACTTATAAACCGTTATGCACTGGTTGCTCATGTATTTATTTCTACCAAAGTATGGACATTGGTCAATTATTGCCCAGTATTAAATAAAATGAGAAAAGAATTATAAGGAAGATTGAGGAGACTCGTTATATATTAACTCGAATGATGCAGCCATCGTATTTAATAGGACCTATTTAAGAGATGGTCTACTTTGCCTTTTTTATTATTATTATTATTATTATTATTATTATTATTATTATATTCAGCTTCCAAAAATTGTTTACAAGTAACTTCTACATATGGTGATGTCGCTTTAATGCCCCTTTGGCGTTGGGAATAAAATAAACTGGTAATGAGATCATTCTAAATCAAGGAATATGAAATTAAAAGATATGTATTCCGATATTCTTTAAAAAAAATTAAGAATGAATTGGTGGGTTAGATAGAGAAAAATTCAAAGAACCAAAATTAAAAACATAGAGCATTTGTGATGCACTGAGCTACTATTAAACAGCTAATTAGAAACATTTCGAATGAAAGACCATGGGACAAAGGATAACGTTTGAAATCTAAACAAATCTTCCCTGAGATGGAAAATGAAATGAAATTAAAAAATGAAAGATTTTAAAATGAGGCATTTCTTACAAGAAAGAAAATATCTCACTCAGAAATTCTGTGTAAAGGATATGTAAAGGATTAATGGACATAATGAGGGTTGGGCTCGCTTAATGAGGGATGCCCCATAAAGAGATTTTGAAGAATGATTCAGTGCGGCCTACTGTGTTAGTCTCATTCCAGGAACATGTGGGAGGGAGTTAGGCTTAGAAAATGAAAATAGTGTAAGTAACTGAGAAGAGGAATTTTGAATTAATACAAAGAACGACAAAACTACAAGAAAAAAAGTTTCTTATTGTTGAAAAGAGATAGTGATACACAGTCGTTAATACAATGAAAATTAGAAAATGGAATAATACATGTATATGTACCCTGTGCTGTGCACTTAATATACTTTTGACATTCTCAAAATACGTTCGTATCTAATTTTTAATCGTTATGGAGAAAATCAATTGATATTATGCTGGTTCGCTGGTGTAATGGTTAGTGTCGTGGCATGCCACTCGGATGTCGCGGGTTCGCGTCTCCCCCAGGGCGATGAAAAAAAATCACTGGCCCTGTATCATGATCAGTTACTGCTGCAGTGTGGGGTGTGCGGTGGGAGGTTGAAACCAACATTCTTTGGAAGCTTAAAGAACTTCAAGTCAGTGGCCCCTTTGGTGTGCTTGTTCCATGTGAATAGGTTTCATCTACTGTAATAATAATAATAATAATAATAATAATAATAATAATAATAATAATAATAATAATAATAATAATAATAGTAATAATAATAATATATTCTAAATTAGCCTAGAGGCTCTAACTTGCTTTCATGAAATAATAATAATAATGCTAAACAATTATTTGGTTATTCATTGTGTCCATACATTTATTAGTGACCACACTGAAATCTTTTAAGCGCCCATTGTGTTGGCCATCCCATTATTATTATTATTCAGACGCTCCAATTCCCCTACCACTGCCAAGTAACTCCCAATCCACGGCGTCCCTGGAGTCACTGCGTCAGTTTTCATTATGAGCGGAAATTTCTAAAAAGAACAAAATCGATCTTTCTTTTAACTATGTCGGGTACTTTGAGAATCTGAAATGTTTTTCTGTGGCTAGTCACTTTTTACTGTTTTCCTATGGCTTCATAGATAATAATAATAATAATAATAATAATAATAATAATAATAATAATAATAATAATAATAATAATAATAATAATCTGACATCTTTTTTTATTCATTATAATAATTTGTTCGTCATCGACATAGAATAATCTCTAACGATTCTGATTATCTATAAAACTGTGTAGACAGTATTACGACAAATACTCTTGATTATCTGAATTCTAGATGAATTCGCTTTTCTCAATGCGTGAAAGAAAGAGAGAGAGAGAGAGAGAGAGAGAGAGAGAGAGAGAGAGAGAGAGAGAGAGAGAGAGAGAGAGATTTATATGAAGTTGTATTTATGCAGCTGAGGCGTCCCCTTGAAAGATCGCTCATGAAGTTGTTCTCTGTAATTTTCATGAAGTTCTTCTCATTCTTGCTTTCGTCCATCCCAGACTATTCATGAAACTACCCACTCCCATATGAATTTATTGGAGAACACGGTTTTAGTGCCAGTAAGTGCTCTTCACATCGGAATTTTCCGTTGATTTATTTCCGGGTCGCGTAGCGTTGATGTAAACAAAGAGGAGGGAAGGCGAACCCCGGATTTCAATAATCAGCGAGAATTTATATCCGTCGGAACTGCGAAGAGAATGAAATGGAAACTGATTTCTTTATCTGAAGATGAATTGTAGGACATGATGCTATAATGAATGTACTCGCCTCCGGCAGATATATATTGCCTTTGAACCTTAGTATTTATAAGGAAATAACTCACCGAAGCGATAGTTTCTTTTACAGAAACAAATAGGCAACAAATAGACAGCTGGAGTGCTAAGAAAAACAGAGAGAGAGAGAGAGAGAGAGAGAGAGAGAGAGAGAGGAGAGAGAGAGAGAGTCCCTTTCTTGTTGCAAACACGTCTACTAAAAACTAAGGACTGTATAAACGAGCGAAGGGAGAGAAAAACGATTTTCAGATGTTATTGGTTGTTGAACCACCTTGAATAAGGCCGAGTGCCAAACAGAAGTGGCACCTTGGCACGGGGTGATGGGTTTTGTGTCCGCCTCTTCTTTGTAAAAGTGCCACGATCTTTATCGCCTTTTCAGGCTTCAACTCCTTCTTGTAACGCTTCTCCTCGCTCTATTGGCTAACTGAGAGAGTTATGGCTTAAACTCTTTCAAATTTCCGGGGTCCTTTTGGGGCCTGATCTGAAATTTCATAACTTTATTCGTATAAGTTCCTCGGTTCCATATTGTTTGTGCCGCGAGTTCCCTGGGGCACTTTGGAGAAAAGATTCGGATATTCCGAAGAAACGAATCACTCTGTTTCTATGTATAGGTAGATTCTGAATTAATAAAATTGATTTCCCAGTAGGGGGCTAGTGCCGTCATTGCATCTCAATTTTATATACGACTAACTATGACTTCTTTATGCAAGAAAAATCGGTGTCACATTTCAGGTTAATTAATAGTAGAATGTAAGTTACATTTTCATAAAGCTTTTCAGAACCGCAGTTTCTAAAGATTTTTTGTTGTGAGGAAATAAATTAAGGTTTTCTTACTTGTAGGATGATTGTTTTGAAACTTCTTACTACGAGGAAAAAACGGCTGGTGTCGGGGACGGTATCTCCGCGATAGGCAAAGAAGCAAATGATTTTAAAACTTCACGCTATCAAATGTACGTTGCTAAATCCTCGACGATGGACGTTTATTGATTTCTATCTTTTTTGTTTTCTTTCATTAATTGAGCAGTCTTACTGTCTTCAATGTATAATAGAACAAGCAAAAGAATGCGCCCAACTTGATTCGGCGCAATGGAGTTTTCTGTACAGCGTATAATCAAGACCGCCGAAAATAGATCTATCTTTCGGTGGTCTTGTATGACCCGCGGCCCATACTGAGGCTAGAGGGCTGCAAATTGACATGAAGATCATCCACCCTCTAGTCATCAAACATGCCCAAAATTGGCGGCCCTCTGCCTTCAGCAGTTTATTTATTTATGAAATTAAAGTTAGCCATAATCGTGTGTCTGGCAATGATATATGATAGGCCACAACCGGCGGACAGGAAAAAGTGCGAACGGACAGACAAAGCCGTCAGAATAGTTTCCTTTTACAGAAAGCTAATAATAACCTTACTTTTCAAACTGGGAACTGTCTGCAGCAGCAAGAATGAATTACCCTTTTAAACTCTGACCCAAATTCCACCTTCCTCCACCCCGAGAAAAACAAACAAGGGGCAATAAAAAGCCAAAACAAACACACTGACTGCAGCAGGATTTCATGACCAGCTTCCTCGAGGCGTCCCAAGGACAAAAGCGTTTGTAACACTTAATCTGGGGAGCCGCATGCCGTCGATCTCTCTCTCTCCCTCATGGCAACTTTTTTTTTTCTCCGCGGGTTTTTGATGGCGCTAATCCAGAGACGAAAGCTGGACTGATGGCAGCGAGAGTGATAGCGTCACGCCACCGTCTTTAACTGTCTTTGTTCGTGTGTGCGTGCGTGTGCGTGTGTGTGTGTGTGTGTATGTATGTGTATGAATGTATGTTACTTTTAATCTGTCATCTGTATGCTTCATCCAGTTTTTTTATTGATCGTTTCTTTAAACATAAGCACTTTATGACGCTAATTCTCAGACGGAAGTGACACTTACAGAAACCAGAGTGATTTTATTACCTCTAATGTATATAAGTGACAGTGCTCGTGCTTGAGCTCCTGACCGCAAGCAAGCAAGCAGCCAGGCAAGCAAGCAGCAGCAACCTCCTTTGCAGCCTTGTGTTTATATTGGAGTCTGGGCGCCAGACTCACCAGTATCATGAGTCTACTGTGCCAGAAGACAGAGTGAGTCTGGCCATCTTCCAGCACTCGCCGTGGAAGCAGAGACTCCGAGAACCCCATGGAAGGGAAATGGTTGGGGGGGGGGGAGGGGGGTTGATGGAAGGGTAAAGATGGGAGCGTACAATTGGAGATGGGGGACAGAGATAATAATCGCCTAGGGACTGGGTGTATGCAGAGAGAGAGAGAGAGAGAGAGAGAGATAGAGAGAGAGAGAGGCTTAGAAAGTGATCAGGACATTCTTTTGATAAGGTACTCATGTTTATACATTATATATATATATATATATATATATATATATATATATACTATATATATATATATATATATATATATATAATATTTTATATAACATTACAATTGCACAGTGACAAAGGAAAGAGAATATTACACGAGGAAATGGCCTTATGCGATTGATGATAGCTAAGGCATGCAATATACAGGATTTGGAAATAAACTTATTACGAATGAGATTGACAGGTCAAATATTGACATTCAAATACAGTTTAAATGACCCTTATCATTATGAAATATTTGACTAAAGGGGAAAACGTACAAGATTGATTCACATAAGTGATTAAGTAATATAAGTATTTTCTGGAACTGTGTCATGGAAAAATGAAGTCTTAAGATAGAAAACAATAATGAAATACAGACATTACGTTAACAATGGAAAGGGGGATTAGATGTAGGGAATATTAACTTTACTTCATGTTAGTTTCCTTGCAGATGATTTACGATATTGTTTCTCGGTGAAAAGACAATAACATAAAAGGAAGTTCCAGAATTTGAGCAGCGATTTCTCACGTTTAAGAATTAAATAAATAAATAAATAAATGTAGGTAGAACATAATGGAGTGTTAGAAAAAAGTAAAGAGGACAAACTCTCTTTATTATGAAAGGCCAAAGCCAACAATAATCGAGTGGTTAGCTCTTGTTACAGTGGTTGGAAACACACTATGAAGACCCCGCATGATTTTTTTTTTTTTGTCGTCCCATCGCATCCATTAGACGACGGAAGGAAGGGCGAGAGGAAAAAGCTTTAGTTATGGACAGTTGAAATAAAGTCTTGACTATAGCTCGTTGTCTATCTATCTTATCTGTCTGCCTGCTTCTCTCTCTATCTGTGTATCTATCTACATATACACACACATTTATATATATATATATATATATATATATATATATATATATATATATATATATATATATATATATATATATATATATATATATATTAATGGTGTACACATACATATATTTGTGTGTATGTATGTATATTTAGTAATGCTAGGCTATCTGTCTGACCAAGACTTTTATTTCTCTCTCTCTCTCTCTCTCTCTCTCTCTTCTCTCTCTCTCTCTCTAATATAGACACACACAGAGTAAATGATCTGTATTTCATTTCTTTTTACTGATACAGCAACTTTGCTTTCTTCTCTCTCTCTCTCTCTCTCTCTCTCTTTCTCTAACACAGAGTAAAAGATCTGTATTTCATTTATGTTTTTACCGACACACAGCAAACTGCACATTTCTCTCACAGCAACTCTTTGCTCTCTCTCTCTCAGAGTAAAAGATCTGTATTTCATTTATGTTTTACGGACACAGTCACCAAAACGTAGACGACAAATATAAAAATTTTAATAATGGTTGTCTATAGGCTTGTGAAACCGCAAAGTTAACAAACGCATTAAGAAATTGAAATTTCCCATTTAATGGCAATAGACGACCAATGTAATATTTCAGACGAATTGTCATGGAAGACTCAGCAGATAAAAAAAAAAAAGGCTTAAAGAAGACGTTACTCTCAGCCCAGATTCCGGTCATTTGTTCATCACTGCTTTATATAAAAGCGCAGGAAGTGGCTTGTGAAATATTCCATTAGTTGAGAGAGAGAGAGTGTTGTTTGAAGACCATTCCTTTTTGTTTATATGGCTGGTAAAAAAATAGAAATAAATAATACTTATTTAATTTAATATTAAGCTATGAGAAACAAAGATACCGAGCACATTACGTTTTCATTTGTTACTTAGTTAAATGATCTCAACATTATTCTGGCGTAATTTTATTTTCACGCTGTAATCTACTTTGAAATTTCTGCAGAATCATTCAGTTCAGGAAGCATTCAAAATCGTATGCTACTTCCTTTCTCTTATTCATTTTCATTTCTGACAGTGATTCTCTGCTCCACTGTACGTTCCTGTTTTTCATCTTCACTTCATCTTTAGTGTTACTTACTGTCTTCTTATATTCTTACTTTATTTGTCTTTCGCCCGTGCAAGACTGTAATGATCATTTTACATTCCACCCATCTCTCTCTCTCTCTCTCTCTCTCTCCCCATTATGGCACCCCTATTGTTGGCAATTTTAATCTATGGAACATTGTGTAAAGTTTTCATACCTTAAATGATGTTATCAGTTAAAAAACCATGGCGATAAAATACCCTCTTTGTCTGTCAGTTTTTCTGTCTCGGCTGTGTGTCCATTTCCTGTTTTGACAGCTTTTTATTTCTCAAGCTTTAGATCTCACTCACTTCACAGTTCCAACTTCTGCTTCCCAAGGTCCTTATCGTAGTCTCCCCTTCCACCTGCCCAAGGAGATCCTTTACCTATTATCATCACCCCTCCCTCCCTCTCCCTACCTTCCTTCTTACTCTGCATCCTGAGCCTCACCGGAAAAAGCTTATCAAGTCGAAATGACGCGAAATAGCTTTACCGGAGGACCCAAAATGAGACGACAGCCAACCTCAGCAACTCCTGCCCCAACCACCTCCTCCTCCTCCTCCTCCTCTTACTCCTCTTACTCCCACCTCCTCCTCCTCCTCCTCCTCCTTGCCCTTTTTCACGCCTCAGTCGCAATTTGACTTTTGATAATGTTCCTCTTAAGCCGACGACGAGAGGTAGGATGCATTCTGTCGAGCGACGGTCTCACCCCCACCAGACACACATCGGGGACGCTGAGACCCCGTCCCCCTCCCCTCCGCCCAACTCCTTTTGTATCACAGACGTCACAAGCCCCAAATCTTCATTCTACATTCCTTGCAAGCGCAGTTACAAGAGAAAAAATGATGAGTTGTTTCGTGAGGAAATTCTTTTTGAGAGAGTGGCGGTATCTTGACTGCTTCGTCAAATTGTTTAATTTTTTTTTTCTAAACGTCTGTGTTTGTGTGTGTTGTTCATTCCTCTGACCTTGTATCTGAGTTCTTATCTTATCTGTGTGTCAGTTTATCCTTTATCCATTTGTCTATCTATCTATCTATCTATCTAGTTCTTCCAGACATTATATGTATGTTCGATCTATTTCTTCCAGACATTATATGTATGTTCTCTCTATCTATTTCTTCCAGACATTTATATGTTTATTCTATCTATCTATCTATTTCTTCCAGACATTATGCTTTTCACTTTCCAATAATTTGGAGGGTAATAAGTGCAGGTACTATCATGCAAAGGCCACATTTACTGCATACTCTTAATGGCCACAGTAGTCAAGTTAAAACTACGTGAAATGGCGAGACCTAACTATAAACACAGTTAGGTTCCTGCTAGAATTCTGATCATTTTTATTGTTGTTGTTTTTGACTAACATGGGGCCTTGCTCATGGGGAAGCCCGTAGACACTTTATATTCATTGTCAAGTCTCATCTACAACTCCCATCAGGTCTAAACATCATTTAAAGTTGGGTTTCAATTGCCACCCATTGTCAGATTACACTAGTATACATCTTAATGCTACATGTGTTGTGGTTTATCGACAATATCCAGTGTCAGTTTCCCAACCACATCCACTGTCAGGCCCAAATCACATACATTGTCAGGTGACGAATATGTAGCTTTCCGTCTTTCATTTAGCTGTATTGACAGATCACCATCACATCCGTCATCGGGTGACGACTGCTGTCTGTCATCTCCTTTCAACCACAACCCTTGTAAGATCCCTGAAATCATATATATCTCGGCCGGAGTCCACTTTCAACCCGTGATCACGTCCGTTCCTACAAACGCAATATCCACCCACTGGCTACGGCCACGAGTGCAAAGCTTCAAGCATGGACATTTGCAAAATAGGTCCTATTCATGGGGAAGAAAAATGAAGGGAAAATACTGAAAAATTGTTGCTGCTCTATGCAAATCAACAAAGACATGGAATAGATGATAAATGACGCCAGGCTCCAGTGGTCCATTGTGATTTCCTCTGTTTTCCTCCGTGTCTATTTGATAAATTCATTTATCAAATTGACAGTGTATTCTGCCATTTCTACAAAAGGTGTCTCTCAAACGTTTGACCATCTACATTTAAAGCTTTGTAGAACACTCCTCTCAAACGTTCGTTTTTAATAATTTGAATTTCAGCCCGATAAATCGTTCGTGGATCTAACAACATGCCGTATGAAATCCACAATTAAATCGTTTCAAGTTTTGCTTAAACATGTACACTTCTGAATCCTAAAAAAAAACTTTTAAACTCATTTGCACGGTTCCTAAAACTTTATTTCTTCGATATAAACCTTTATAACTAGAGAAAGAGGCCTTCACTGCAGTTAACCATTTTCATCAAGTGTTAACGATTGCAATCAATAATTTTATATGGAGCGTGTTCACTTATTTGGCTTGACGCTGTTTCATCAACGTTATTATCCAGTATGAATGGAGATCCCAAACGCTTTTGGGTGATTGAACATCTATTAGCTAATCTAATTTGTTAATTGCGATAAAATCCGGATAAAACAAGCTTCATTTGTTGTTCTATCAACATGCAATTAGTAAAGGTAATTTCTCTGGGTATGTATTTTGATATGAACTTTATCATGATGCTGCGCGAAATATGCCACGTGGAATAAAAGACGAGTGAAAAAGTGAGGCCCTTAATAAAATCATACAAATCAGAGGAACACCGATGCAAGTAGCTACTGCTTGCTTGCATGGCATGCAGTTTGTAGCCAACGATAAACTCACTCAGGTACATTTTCACTTTAAAAGGAAAAAGGGTTTGGATATCGGTTACTACGCAAGTGCTAACATAGCCAAAGCAATGAGAGAGGAACGATGGTAGAAGTTTTCATCATTGTCACTCTGGTTAGAATGTACAAACGCTCAGTTTCGGCGTGTACTCTCTCTCTCTCTCTCTCTCTCTCTCTCTGTCAGATGCTCAGTTTCTGTGTACACTCTCTCTCACTTTCTCTCAAAGGCTCAGTTTCTGTGTGTACACTCTCTCTCTCTCTCTCTCTCTCTCTCTCTCTCTCTCTCTCTCTCTCTCTCTCTCTCAATTTCTGTTTGTACACTCTCTCTCTCAGTTTCTCTGTACACACTCTCTCTCTCTCTCTCTAAAAGGCTGAAAGAAAGCCACGGTAAAAAGCCCCGGTTCCTGCCTCACTCTTCCATCCATCACTGTCAATAACGATTGTTAACCTGATCTCTTTCTACTTCCATTAACGTTTCTCTGTAGAGAACGGATCCATCAGCCGGAACGAGTGTACGGCCAAGAGGCCTCTTTGTAAAAGTAGATTATCATTCAATAACCATCCGAAAACGCCGGGATAAGCGCCTCCGAGCGACCGTAATGACGCGAACAGGGCGCCATTTTTATTAGCTCCTTCTTCTTTATTGAGACGGATTGGTGCCAGAGCTCGGGCTACGACTCCCCCCCCCTCCCCCATCCCCCCAGGGCCTTTCCCCGGAGGATCTTCCCTCTGCGCCCTAACCCCTCCCCTCCCCGTCAAGCCGAACAAGGTCATTTAATTTACATATTCCCATTCCGTAATACGACACCGTAGGCTTAGGCCGCCCCCTAACCTTACGAAGACAATTATTGTTCAGCGTTGTTTTGATGGGTACGTTCTTTGCCAACTCACTGGGAACATGGCGCTTCGGAATCAAGGGCTCTCCATTTGCTTGTTGATTTATAGCAGCTGGTTTTAGTTTTCTGTAAAAGAAAACTATTGTGCCGGCTTTATCTGTCCGTCCGCACTTTTTTTTTTGTCTGCCCTCAGATCTTAAAAACTACTGAGGCTAGAGGGCTGCAAATTGGTATGTTGATCATCCACCCTCCAATCATCAAACATACCAAATTGCAACCCTCTAGCATCAGTAGTTTTTATTTTTTTTTAAGGTTAAAGTTAGCCATGATCGTGCATCTGGCAACGCTATAGAACAGTCCACCACCAAACGGCTGAAAGTTTCATGGGCCGTGGCCCATACAGCATTATAAACTGTACAGAAAACTCTGTTGCGCCAAAGAAACTTCGGCGCAGTTTTACTCGTTTTATTAGTTTCCAGTTCTATAGTCTTTAAAGGGAACTTCCTAGTAATTCTCATAGAAAATAAGACTTTCTTAAGAATTCTCATAGAAAATAAGACTTTCTTAAGATACCTGCGTAAGAATGTCAGTCTGGTTTCATAATAGCAAGTGTCCTGGAATTCTTTATCTTTCCTTCCATTGGAATTTGCAGTCGGTAGGTCACATCAGTGAAAAATAATTTCATTGCTCGCGGTTATGTGTTATAAACTAAGTAAATGTGATTCAGTCTTGCAACTTCATAGAATGAAATAGCAAGCTGCATTGGGCTATTAAGGGCTAAAATACTACTAGATTACACGAAAAGTGCTTGAGTGGAACCGCATATATAAAATCTAAAATATGCAAAAAAATTGCTTCCGTGAGACCTCCTTTGTAAAATACTACAACGCACTAAGAAAATATGATAATGTGACACCGTCTTTATAAAATAATGTAAGGTTCCAGAAAACTTATTCTTGTTATGCATATTTTATAATTTGCTCGGGTGACAGTACCTGTATAAAACAAGAATTCAGAAAACATTTTCATGTGGCACACCTGAATGAAATCCTACAAAATGCCAGAAAACGTGCTCCTGTGGCCTCGCCTTTACGGTTTATTCTCGTGAATGCGAAATCTCTCTACATTTGTAACAAAACGTAACAGAAAATTCGACCCCAGAGACTAAGACCTTTTCCAGAGAGTCCTGTCTTTGCTGCAAGAGAAAGCATTTTCAGGGAAAGTAAGTCCTTCTTTTCCAGAAAGTCCTATCTTTGCTGCAAGAGAAAGCATTTTCAGGGAAAGTAAGTCCTTCTTTTCCAGAAAGTCCTATCCTTGCTGCAAGAGAAAGCATCTTCAAGGAAAGTAAGATCTTTTCCAGAGAGTCCTATCTTTGCTGCAAGGGAAAGCATTTTCAGGGAAAGTAAGTCCTCTTTTCTTGAGAGTCCTATCTTTGCTGCAAGAGAAAGCATTTTCAGGGAAAGTAAGTCCTTCTTTTCCTGAGAGTCCTATCTTTGCTTCAAGAGAAAGCACTTTCAGGAAAGTTAACTTACAGCTTATGGAAAGTAACGTAGAATGATTTGCGTCTGCCCAAAGGGATTTAACTAGATTTTTAAAAGGAGTCCTTTAAGCGACTATTGCTGCCCTAAAATGGAAAACTGCAGTATCTGCAAAATTGTCGGAACTGAGACATGCCACCTACTGGGCGCGTGAAACACTAATACGCAAGTGCCTGCGGTTTCAGATTAATTTGCTTTTTAAAGGATTGCATGCCGAGTTAAAAACACGAAAATTCAAAATTATAAATATATCTCCTATTTGTTGTTATTTTATTCTTTTTGTTTATGGAATATCAGTCATTGAATTATAGGTGATAGCATGAGCAGCATGAATTTGATACCAAAATTTGACACTAAAATATTGTTAATAATAGCAGCTCGCTATTGCAGTTTCATATTACGGTTATATCCTTCTAATGATCTTCTAATTAATCATGGCTCTATAATATCTCTAGGGGATTCGCTGTGTTTCGTTTCTGACGTATGTTAGTGAGTTTCTGTCAACACCACTGCACTGATTAGTGGAAAAGGAATGCGTTAATTTTTTCTGCTACCAGATTTAATCGTTAACATACGGAACAGAAATATGACTATCAAAGATATCGTAATGAAACGCTAAACAGCATCTAGAGGTTTTTTCTAAACGTATTTTGAATTCTCAATAGTATCAAATACTTCCCCTTTTGCAAGCATAAATGCATATTCACGAGAAGCTCTAGGTACCGGATGAACGAGAATATCCACCGTCTGAGCATAGAATGTAACTGCATTATTTGGCCATCATCACCCGTCCGACCGGAACTAAGCACTGTGGTATTAACTCGAAAACGTGGCATCGGAAGCCCATCGGGGCATTCAGGCACAGAGAGTTTTAGAGCGAAAGCCCAATTACCGTGAAAGCCCTCATGAATATGAAGCGTCATTAGCACATTGTTTACGTGGCAATGGCCTGGCATTGTGGCCATGGTATGCGACGGATTATCTTCGTATCTGTTCGAGTGCGTCCCGTCTATGTTTGTCTGCCCGTCCGTGTTGCTTGTGTGGCTCTGCTGTTCGTTATCGTTTTGCGTTTTTTGCAACTGTCTTAGATATATATAGATTGTCTTTTTTTCTTTGATGTTACAGATTGTTCCTGAGTTGGTCTTCATTGGGTCGGCTTGGTAGCGCCGTTCTGCATTTCTGTAGCCTAGTTTATATATATATATATATATATATATATATATATATATATATATATATTTATTATATTTATTATATATATGTATATATTATATATATAATATATATAATATATAAATATATGTATATATATATTTATATATATTGTATATATATTATATACAGTAAATATGTATATATATATATATATATATATATATATATATATATATATATATATATATATATATATATATATATATACATACAGTATTAGTATGTATATACACACAAACATATAAATCTATGATTGAGTATGCATTAACGCGTGTAGTTGGGCGTAAGAACGTACAAAACTGCACTTAAGCCCAAACATATAAAGATACCTTGCAAAACGTACATCGCTATCTGAGCATCCCTGTGTTATTTTCAAGCTTAATGACTACCTGCTCTTTAACCGTGCTGTTGATACAATCAGGCCTCCTTTCTTAACCCTACGGATTATCCTGCGTCGAAGTACCACTAAATATTTCAGAGGTTCATCTCTTCCAGAGGCCAGAGCGAGGGCTGAATATTTCAGTGCTGCCAGCCACTAAATCTGACCCAAAAGTCTTTTCTCAAAACACAAAGCATTTCTCGGGTATCGCGTGCGAGGGGGTGGGGGGGCGTGGGATGGTTAGTTATGTGTGTGAATGTATGGATTAGGTTATGTATTTGTGAATATATGGATAATGCATCATGTATCAGCTGGGATAGAACGCCAAATCAAATACAGATGTTGGAAGATACGTATGGCACTACACACACACACACACACACACACACACACACACACACACACACACACACATATATATATATATATATATATATATATATATATATATATATTATGTATGTATATTGTGTATGAGGGCGTATTCTTAAGGGCACGTTCATGTATATAAATACATAAACATAATATGAACGAGAAACATTGTAGAACTTTCATCCAATGCCCATGAATGCGTATATGCCTAGAGAGAGAGAGAGAGAGAGAGAGAGAGAGAGAGAGAGAGAGAGAGATTATGAAACTACTTTACATACGTACATCGCTACTGTCATATTTTCCTTCCCTCCTCTAGTTTTTTGCGTGGCACCAGTACTTCAGAGTAAACCTGTTAGCGAATCAGTGCTGGTCATTTGTTTACTTCGTTTTTATCTGCGAACATTGAAGCCATTTTTTGTTGTTTGTACAACTGTACAGCAAACGCGTTTCTGATGTTTCGTTTGCTGAACCATTACGAGAGATAGATAACGAAGTTGTCTTAGTTTCTGCGAAAAGGAGAATTTTTTCATTTTTTGATCGGACTGCTCCACCTTATTTGTTATTTTGCTCCACCCTATTTGTTATTTTTGCTCCACCCTATTTGTTATTTGTGCTCCACCCTATTTGTTATTTTTGCTCCACCCTATTTGTTATTTTTGCTCTACCCTATTTGTTATTTGTGCTCTACCCTATTTGTTATTGGGGTTGAAAGCTTATGCAAGCATGGATACATCAGTATTATGATATTAGTTTTCTGTAAAAGAAAACTGTTGCACCGGCTTTGTCTGTCCGTCCGCACTTTTTTCTGCCTGCTCTTTTTTCTGTCCGCACTTTTTCTGTCCGCCCTCAGATCTTGAAAACTATTGAGGCTAGAGGGCTGCAAATTGGTATGTTGATCATCCACCCTCCAATCATCAAACATACCAAATTGCATCCCTCTAGCTACAGTAGTTTTTATTTTATTTAAGGTTAAAGTTAGCCATAATCGTGCTTCTGGCAACGATACAGGATAGGCCACAACCGGGCCGAGGTTAAAGTTTCATGGGGTCGCGGCTCATACAGCATTATACCGAGACCACCGGAAGATAGATCTGTTTGTAGTGGCCTTGATTATACGATGTATCGGCTGTACAGAAAACTCGATTGTGCCGAAGAAACTTCGGCGCATTGTTTGCTGGTTTGTCTGTTGTAGACCATGTACAAAAGATATATTATTTTGACTATTATCTTTTCAATTAGAATGTCAGTTCAGAGGCCTTACTAGTTTCACAGACAATTTTACAACAATAATTAGGAGTATTTTTTGGCCTTGTTCTGTGGGGTGTTTAAGAGGCAAGAGCCAGTGCCAACACCAGATGGGTAAACCACACACACACACATACACACACAGACACACACACACACACACACACACACAACCAGAACTCTTCACTCAGCTTTAGAAAGAAAGAATTCTCACCTGAAACAAAGAAAATTTCCCTGACATGTCCCACAAGTCTGGGAACAGGAAAGTTTCCAAATGCAAAACGTCAGATAGATTTTGTTTTCTTTACACATGAATATATTCGAATACTGGGCCAATCCCATCCCGGTATTTTTAGAGACAGCGAGACCTGTATCCAGTTCAGATAGTATAATTACAGACATATGTATCATCCAGGCTAGCTGGCATCACGTCATTTTTCACGAATGCTGAAGAAATCCACAAATGTATTTTTTTGATTATGTATCATATTATGTTATGTGTCTGACGTTGCTTAGTTTATTTCTTTTGAGCATGACGTTAAGGGTTGCCTATCCTGAAACTGGTACCTTGAAAGCAGTGCTGTTAGAAATTTACCTAATACCGTAGATATTATCCAGTGAAGATTTTCATTTAATTAAATATGTGTTAGGGCAGCATTTAATGGTCAGAACACGCCACCACTGTTTTAGTTTCTGTATTTAAATATATTTTCAGTACATGAATACATAACTTATTAGATATAACTTAAAATCATAAAAGAATATTACGGATATGTATCGGATGATTTACCCTAGGTGATGAGGCTTACAAAGTCGTTCAGCTAAGAGCCCATTTCCTGGCAGGAATTAACCGTCTGCAATAATCGAAGTCTCAGGATAGGATGTAGAGTGCTCATTGCTCCTCCCAACATCCTCCAAAAAATGAAGGCATCTCCGAAAAAGATGTGACGTGTTAATGAAGAAATTACGTCTCGTTACCTCTTTTTTTTTAATTATATCTTACTTTTCCCCCCAAAGATTACCTCTCTCTCTCTCTCTCTCTCTCTCTCTCTCTTTAGCTCTACTTCGAATTCTATAAAACTAGACTCGAGAGTTCATTTTGAAGGCGTATTTACGTTTACAGTTGTGTTGCATTATCATTTAGAATCAACAAACTGACAACCATCAAATCACACATACACACACACCTATATATATATATATATATATATATATATATATATATATATATATATATATATATATATATATATATATATATATATATATATATATACTTATATATATATATATGTATGTATAAATATATTATATATAATATATATATACTGTATATATATATATATATATATATATATATATATATATATATATATATGTGTGTGTGTGTGTGTGTGTAACTAATCTGTGTATGTATGTGTATGTGTGTGTGCGTACGTGTTTGTGTGCGAATAGTTTGCGAGAGTTCACGGATATTCCTGCGAGTTATTCTTTAGCCCGTGTTTTCGAATTATCGGGCATCTGCCTAAGCATATTCCCCAGGATATATGAGTTTGCAAACTAATTTCTTGTTTCCGGAACTAATCTGATGAAGGGATCGGCTGGAAAACTTTGCGCTTCTTATTAGAGTCTTCCCCTTGCGCTCATCTACGACGGATTGAATTACCAAGTTCCTCGTTCTGGTAGAGCGATGGCATCCTATCATTGCTTCTCCGGAAAATTGGCATTATTTCAAAATAGGGGCTGAGTCGGGGAGTCTTTCTTTCTCCTTCTCTCTCTCTCTCTCTTTTTTTTACTCTATTTTTTCTTTCTTTCGTTTATCTC
This sequence comes from Macrobrachium rosenbergii, assembly GCF_040412425.1. Lineage (NCBI taxonomy): Eukaryota > Metazoa > Arthropoda > Malacostraca > Decapoda > Palaemonidae > Macrobrachium > Macrobrachium rosenbergii. The sequence goes on from NC_089752.1 coordinate 2,230,975, forward strand.
CTTTCCTCATTGTACGTGTTTGCGGATGACCTCCATCACTCCGTCATTAAGGAATCGAAGTATAGAAAAAGTAATTTTTATATTGATTTCATTATATACGCTGTATATTTAGTCATTTTTATGTTTTTCAGTTTACATCTTCCCATAAAAATCATGTTCAGTTTTACGGATGCTCTGTTTCAAACATATTGAGCACCTGCAGGAAAATGTACTATCCTTTAAATATTTTGTGAGTGTATGTCTCTGTAAGTGTAGATGGGTGTGTGCATTGTTCACATGTGCGAGCACAAACGTATGTATTATTTGAGTTATTTCACATGATATGTCTCCCTCATTTGAGTAATTTTTTATGTACAGCAATTTTACCCCGGTTCTTCACAAAAGGGATAAACTATTTCAGTAAAATGCAACGTTTTAAAATGCATCGGATTCCGCCACAACATATTATACGAAAGCATTTTATTTCACTTTTCGGCGAAATTCAGTCATAAGCTTTATTTAATCCACGGCCGCATTTAGCTGTAAAAGTCGGGGCTTTTACAAACGCGTTCAATCTGGCATGAGAATTTTACCACGGACGGATTCGGTGTGATCACTGGGAACGCCAACTGCCGTCTTCTTTGTTTGACGTTTCTTCGCGCGATCGCTCTTGGATCTTATCGTACACTAACACCCACACATATCAGATGCCAATTAGGTTTTAATTTACTTGTTCTTCATTCGTTGGGACGGCTAATCGGACTAGCTACTACTAGAATCCCTTGCTTAGCGCCCAAGCCTGTGTCGGGGGAATGCGACAAGTAAAGTGATTCCGTACTCTGGCTGAAGAAGAGGAAATAAAAAATCATTGTGATTTGCCAGCAGAAGTGTTTTTAATTTTTTTTGTTTCTGAAACAGATGTCGTAACTGATTATATATTGTTCGGTTAGAGTTTAATATCAGAGATTAAAATGTTACGTTAATATATGATTATATATATATATATATATATATATATATATATATATATATATATATATATCTGTGGGTGTGTGTGTATGCACATGTATTTGCATATATAATGTAACATATTCATCTCTGATATTACAGCATAACCGAGCCCGAGCGCGCGCGCACACACACGCACACACACACACATAAGGAGAGAGAGAGAGATAGAGAGAGAAGAGTCAAATAAAGCTCTCCTCAGTTGTCAATATATTTATGCCTCTTAGATATTCAGTAATGAGCTTCTTGAGTTGTAAGAAAAATAAAAAACGAAAATAATATAACACAAAACATTCCATGAGATTTTCTCGAAATCAGGAAGAATTATGATATTTTCGGATGGCCTTTTTGATCATATCTCGAAAAAAAACATGTTTCGTGTTAGGCTTACTGAGTAATAAGCCTATAAGAATTCAAGGACTGTAGTCACTTTATTCTGTTTTGAATACTCCCGAGCTCATGGCGTCGTTTGTAACGAGTACAGCGAAGGCCATATATATATAAAAGATAAAGCAGTTCATAAAACATATGTCACGGATTTCAGAATATTTCGTTCTAGAGTTTAGAGATACTGCGTGCATTTGGTAAAAAAAAAAAAATAGTTAAAAATAAAAAAAAATAAAAAAAAAATCGTGATAAAAGTATTGTAATGGTATTCAGGGAATTTCATTAAAAGTGTGTTTTCTGGCGAAGTAAACGAACATATATGAATGCATAGTTGTAGAAAAATTCTTGTCAGAAATTTCTAAAAGTCGAGTGTTCGGGAGTCTGTTTCCTCCTAACAGTTTAGATAAAAGTATGTCATGAAACACAAAGGACTGAAAAAGAAACTGGTATGATATCAGGAACTTACTGAAAACTGAGGTGAAACGTCAAAACGTTTCTAGATAACAGCACAGAATAACATACATAAATACATTATATATATATATATATATATATATATATATATATATATATATATATATATATATATATATATATATATATATATTTATATATTTTACGAATTTTACACAGTTGTATCAAAAATCATTAGTTTTTTATAACTGTCTCACCGACTGAGATCATTGAAATTGATAAGGTAATGTATTTGTAATAGCATACATGTATAACTTTCATTAGTAGCTTGCCCTTAGCTCACGTGACTGATCAAGTATGTATATATGTGTATATAATATTTATCATATATATGTATGTATCTATACATATGTATATAAATAATACAATATATATATATGTGTATATATGTAAATATATACTAAATATATATTATATATATATATATATATATATATATATATATATATATATATATATATATATATATATATATATATATATATATATATATATATTATATTACAGAACAGTATTTTTTCTGAACATCGGTAGATTACTGCAGAGACGACAAAACCGATATGAGCAGAAGTTCGTATTGGAAAAGTACTACGGAGACTAATGCTGCTAAATACAAAAAAAAAGAGAAAAAGAGAAATTGTTGAGAAAGTATCACCTGTTTGTACTCTGATGACACAAAAGAAGAGTCCGGAATCTCTCTCTTCTTTCCTACCTTTTTTTTTTTTTCTTGAGACTTCTATTCCGATCTGTTTCGTTTCACCTTTTTGTACACTCGACGTCAAATGCTTTATCAATTCTTATGTTTCTTTGGCTTCTCCTCCTGCTTTTAATCTATCCCTTGTTTTATCACCTTTTTCTTCAGTGTCCTCGCCTTCGTAGAAATCTGAGATGCGACTAGTAAAAAAAAAAATATTATTGAAGAGAGATATCTACCATTGTTAATTATCATGACAGCCATTAAAAAAAATATCACAGGTACGGGTCTCATTAAAGTTTACGATCTCCCATAACTGCGGACTGCATTTTAAATTAATGTTCCTACTCTGTCTCATTCTCGAGATCGACACTTTCTCTAGGTGACGATGTGGCAATCACAGCAATAAACTGCTTGGTCGTGCGCAGTCGCCATTCCATTGTTATAATATAACATATTATGTTGTATTCCATTTCGCTTCGCCGCAAATGCTGTTTTGGAAACTGAACAGGAACCACCAGCCGATTTGCAAAGCACTGTTGTGGCATTCGATTCCAAGATGTCCGGCGTTTTAGCTCCTCTGTGGTTTATGAATCTTTATGTCCGAGAGTCATGCAACTCTCTATCACCAAGCGCCCGCTAAATCTCACCTGTTTTGTCGCATTGGCTGAAAGACGGCCGCACGTTAAAAACAAAGTGTACGCGATATCAGATGTTTTCATCTTTCTGATCACTTTTCGTTTTTCTGGGCGTCTTATTTTCTCGTGGAAGTTACGGCTCGAAAGGAGAGAAAATGACACACGAGGCCTTTTATAGGAGATCTGAACGCGCACGAAGATAGTTTCAGTTTCCTTGATAGTTTTACGATAGAGGGTGTCTGCTGCCTTCTCACTTTTCATTACTCTTTCGTGTATTGTCATTATTTCTCTAATTTCCGACATCCTCTTGTGTGTGTGTGTGTGGGAAGAGAAGCGGCTATTTTATCTCCGTCTGCAAAAGTGAAAACAATTCGCACAATTGGATTTTAGTGGCGGGAGAGAGAGAGAGAGAGAGAGAGAGAGAGAGAGAGAGAGAGAGAGAGAGAGAGAGAGAGAGAGAGAGAGAGAGAGAGATATGACACACAACAGTTTCTCACTGGCTGAGAGAGAGAGAGAGAGAGAGGGGGGGAGAGAGATATACATGACAGTTTCTCACTGGCTGAGAGAGAGAGAGAAATACATGACACATCAGTTTCTCACTGGCTGAGAGAGAGAGAGAGAGAGAGAGAGAGAGAGAGAGAGAGAGAGAGAGAGAGAGAGAGAGAGAGAAATACATGACACAGTTTCTCACTGGCTGAGAGAGAGAGAGAGAGAGAGAGAGAGAGAGAGAAATACATGGCACAGAACAGTTTCTCACCGGCTGAGTTCCTTTGGCCGGAAGATAAAATCTCGTTGAAATCGCTATTTCATGTGCTCCGAAACCTGGCTCAAATATATCAAGATAAAGATAACTTAGTGTCGTTAATTAACTTTTAACGGTCCGCAGTAGTGGTTTCCCTTTTCCGAACAGTATTGGCTCCGATTCAGACTATTAGAAGGCATTGTGGATATGTCATCTCCCTCAAGGTTTATTGCATGTGGATATGTCATCTCCCTCTAGGTTTATTGCAGTGGTTCTCAACCGGGGGAGGGGGGGTGGGATTCCAGTGTCAAGGATATCGGTGTTCGTTATATAATATGTTCAGTTTGTTATAGAAATGAGATAGATGAGCTTGTAAGGAAAATGTGACTAATTATCTCATCGCAAATAAATTGTGATGTCAGATAGACTGTATCCAAATTATGTTTTAATTATGCCATTATCATCATTAGTCTTCTAACAGAATACTCTTTAATCATGTGCAACATACACATGGCAGGTCTGCTAAAATAGAAAGAAAAAAGAATAGGGTAAATGTTTTTCCCAGCAGCTCCGGGGAACTCGCTTCCGCTGTGTGCTTTATTATGCCGAAGTTTCATTTTAACTGCGCGAGAAATTTATAAAACCCAATTTAATGTTAAGTGAAACATAAAGGTAATGTTTTGATGCAGCGGGATTACCTCTCCTTGATTTGTCTCGACATGGCAACGATATTATGTTTTCCATACAAAGCAGCAAAGCCTGTTCGGGGAGCTTCTAGAGAACAATTTACGTGGAAATTAAGTTAACCATACCATACTAGCGTCGCCTCCCGGGAACACTAGTCTGTCATATTGGCTTTTGTGGGATAAAAAACCTCTTTAGTAAACTTCATGAATCCATCCATTTTATTGGGTTTTCATGAAAGCATCCATTGTTTCAGCCTTGCGCCGTTCTTGATGGAAGCTTCACGAAAGCATCTATCAAATCAACTTCATCATAGAGCCTTCTTCAGTGTTAGAAATCAAGGAAACGATTGCTGTTAGAATAAGATTATCTTAGCTGTGATAACCTCATGGAAAGGACGTCTGTTTATTAAGGAAGCCTTCTGGAAAGGATGCTGTACCAAAATATTCATAATTATTTCAGTCTTTTGTATAAAACATCGAAAATAACGAAATGGCTGCTGTCTCTCTGTATGAGGCGGTCAGCGTGCTGTCAGGATCACACATCAAATTAGCAAGTATTGGTTAAGTCTCATTTTTTGACGGACATTCTGACACAAGTCGATTTGAGAAAGTTGAAAGGACTTGCTGACGCTATTGATGAGCCGTGTAAGAGCGACCCACTGGAAAGCTCCAAGTTGCCGCCTCGTGTCAGCAAATTCCATTGTGCAATAGGCATTCGTAACTATGCATTCTATTCGAGAGTTTATATTATAGTGTTCAGCGTCTGCTCTTTGAAATATAATTACGTTAATGCTCTACGACCATCAGATATTTCGCTCGAAGCATCTATACAGCATGATATATATTTTTTATCTATTTTTCTATGTCAAATTCAGCCCACTGACGGTGATTAGATATACCACAATAGCTTTGTCTCTTTCACGAAGTGCGAAAGGATTACCTGTGATTTTATCTGAATAGGGATTTTTTTCCAATCTAAATAATACATAAAGGACTTATACATGTTTAAATACCTTGAAATTTGATCATAGACTGAAAAAAATAACAGCTGCTATAAAAATGAATCTTCATTTCCTGATTGCTTTGTAAAAATGGTATTAAATGGTTGAAAGATAACGAGAGAGAGGAGAGAGAGAGAGAGAGAGAGAGAGAGAGAGAGAGAGAGAGAGAGAGAGAGAGAGAGAGAGAGAGTCTCTGTGGCCTTCTGATTTATTTAGTGTTTAAAGAGAACGATTTCAGATCCACGTACGCAGAATGGAAAGTAGGTTTTAGACTGAGGGAAATAATCATCAGAATAGAGAGAGATCAGCTTCACGATAAGAAAGGGAATAATCAGTGCATATGCACGAAGGAGAAACAAAGAAAGATTATATACAGGAAACAGGGGAAGGGCTTAAAAGTAATTTAGAAGGATGTTACTTTCAAGATAAGAAAAGACAATAAACGAGTGTAAGAAAAGAAAAAAAAAGAGAAAAATATAGGAGAAAATACTCTGTAGATGACACGGAGAAATAAAAACAAAACATAAGAAATGAGACTTGATGAAATGGATTATACAGAATGCACAAAATACAGGTAAAGGAAACTAAACTTACGCAAGGAAAGAGAAAATAAATAAGTGGAATAGAAAACAGTAAATACAGGGAATAGGCAGAGCTAAAGAAGACATCTTAAGCAAGAGAAAAATGAAAATTAAATCTTTCACGAACCGAAAATAGAGGAAAAGGGAAGTTAAGTTTAGTAATGGGAAAAAGCAGATATTTGCTTTAATCATTGTCTAAACCGACAAGGAAAAGGAAGACTCAAAAGGAGGAATACCGAGATGACGAAATCGGAATAATAGAATCGAAATTGAATATATTAAATATATGGAAAGGAGGAATAGCGAAATGACGAAATCGGAATAATAGAATCGAAATTGAATATTAAATATATGGAAAGGGAGGAAGTTAGATGACGAAATTAATAGAATCGAAATTGAATATATTAAATATATGGAAAGGAGGAATAGCGAGATGACGAAATCGAATAATAGAATCGATATTGAATATTAAATATATGGAAAAGGAGGAATATGAGATGACGAAACGGGAATAATAGAATCGAAATTGAATATATTAAATATATGGGGAGGAATAGAAATGACCGGAATAATAGAATCGAAATTGAATATATTAAATATATGGAAAGGAGGAATAGCGAAATGACGAAATCGGAATAATAGAATCGAAATTGAATATATTAAATATATGGAAAGGAGGAATAGCGAGATGACGAAATCGGAATAATAGAATCGAAATTGAATATATTAAATATATGGAAAGGAGGAATAGCGAGATGACGAAATCGGAATAATAGAATCGAAATTGAATATATTAAATATATGGAAAAAGGAGGAATACAGATGACGAAATCGGAATAATAGAATCGAAATTGAATATTAAATATATGGAAAGGAGGAATAGGAGATGACGAAATCGGAATAATAGAATCGAAATTGAATATATTAAATATATGGAAAGGAGGAACAAGAGATGACGAAATCGGAATAATAGAATCGAAATTGAATATATTAAATATATGGAAAGGAGGAATAGCGAGAGGACGAAATCGAATAATAGAATCGAAATTGAATATATTAAATATATGGAAAGGAGGAAGGAAGGAGATGACGAAATCGGAATAATAGAATTGAAATTGAATATATTAAATATATGGAAAGGAGGAATAAAGAGAGATGACGAAATCGGAATAATAGAATCGAAATTGAACATATTAAATATATGGAAAGGGGAGGAATAACGAGAGACGAAATCGAAATAATAGAATCGAAATTGAATATATTAAATATATGGAAAGGAGGAATAGCGAGATGATAATAATAGAATCGAAATTGAATATATTAAATATATGGAAAGGAGGAATAGCGAAATGACGAAATCGGAATAATAGAATCGAAATTGAATATATTAAATATATGGAAAGGAGGAATAGCGAAATGACGAAATCGGAATAATAGAATCGAAATTGAATATATTAAATATATGGAAAGGAGGAATAGCGAGATGACGAAATCGGAATAATAGAATCGAAATTGAATATTTTAAATATATGGAAAGGAGGAAGGAGATGATGAAATCGGAATAATAGAATCGAAATTGAGTATATTAAATATATGGAAAGGAGGAATAGCGAGATGACGAAATCGGAATAATAGAATGGAAACTAAATATACAGATATAATAAGTATACTACAGTAAAGTATGAAAATGGTCAGGAAAATTAGCTTCAGATTAGGAGGGGGAAAATGAGTTAGGTGAAAAATAAAAACAAAAAAAAAGGCGAAGGTAATAAGAAAGGCAAGAATTTCCGAGGAAATAAAGGAAAATAGATAAGAGAAGCGAAGAACAAGGGGAAAAAAAATAAGAATGAACAATATCGGACGCCGATCAAGAATTGCTCACGGGAGGCACATAAAAGAAAGAGAAAAGAGTAGAATGAAAAAGAGCCGAAAAAGAGCGGAAATATATATATATATAAAAGAAAAGAGTAACAGAAAAGAGAGGACGAAGTAACAAGTGCTTCAGCAGCTGCGTTTTGAGAAACGTCATCCCGGCCTCTTTGATCTGGAGTAAGAGGGTTTATCAGTCCAACCCGAAGAACTGGATTTGCCACAAGTGCTGAGTACTGGGGTAGAAGGGGAGCGAGGGGGAAGGCCCCAGGAAGCTTTGGAAGGGTAAATCTCATTAATCTCCCGGTCCAGATCTTAGGAAGTTTGGCGGAGACGACAATTCTTCGATAAAATCTCTTCATGTGTAGCCAGTTGCCCGTGTATTTATTTGTATATGCATGAGATGCATCGTCGCCGTGGGTTATTTTGGAATGCACTATCAGACATCTTTGCACTTTTTTTTTTATAAATTATTGATTCATAAATGAACTATTTCATTAATGATTTTATCTCTATTCTAATTTGTTCGTATAATTACTGGTTCGAGATTTTTAATTTATCATGATCTCTATCGTATAATTGAATTAATTCATTACATGGGACGAGTCCTGGGTCTGCTGAACATTGCTGTTACACAGGCGTGTTCAGTGTTCAAGCGCAAGAACAAGAACACACACATGGGTGCACAGACTCACAACACATACAGTATGTGTATATACTTACATACATGTATACAAACATACACACACACACTATATATATATATATATATATATATATATATATATATATATATATATATATATATATATATATAATAAAATGTGTGTGTGTGTAGATGTATGTATGTGTACGTATGTATAATGGTGACTCAAAGTACTATTACACAAGATACAACGAATTTTTTTGTGCGAATTTACGGAGTTTTTCCAGAAGGAAATCATACTGCGCCTGCCCATGCAAATCCTTCAACCCCAAATCTAATACAAAACATTTTCCGTCAGTTCATTGGTATTTAGGTTTAAAAAAAATAGAATTTCTAATTTCAGCTTATTCCAAAAGGTACCTATGTATTTATTTTCTTCGTGTTTTATTTCGGGGAATATGTTTCGCTTTTCGTGGCTTCATGAATACCTTTTGAAATTTCTCGTGTTCGATACTCATCAAGCATTCACTTCTCCACGTTTCTCTTTAAACAAACTGGTCTTCGTGATGTCATCCTCGCCATGATCATTCTTATCAATCCAAGTACCCCGTAGGGGCGGGTAGTGCCGCCAGTGCACCTCATGCGGTGCACTGTAGACATTACTTAAGGTTCATTGCAGCGTTCCTTCGGTCCCTAGCTGGAACCCCATTCATCCCTTTCATATTCTCTTTCTTCCATCTTGCTATCCAACCTCTCTTAGCATTTGTTTCATAGTGCAACTGCTTTGAGGTTTTCCTCCTGTTACACCTTTTAAACCTTTCACTGTCAGTTTCCGTTTCAGCGCTGAACGACCTCGTAGGTCCCAGTGGTTGGCCTTTGGCCTAAATTCTATATTCAGTTCAATTCAATGATAGTCAAAACGGTTATCATCGTTATTGTCTCCAGTGTTTCGGTCGGCAACACATTTGCGCTATTTTTTTCCCCCTCATTATAATATTGTTGCTTTTCGACAAATGAGCGATTTGGTTTCATCTTCTCAGAAATAAATCGATTTTACTTTCTTTCTCTTCTGAAGACTAAAACGTATCATGGGAATCAAGTCATTAGAAACGTTCACTATTGTTAAGTTTGCGATTGTGAAGGTGTAAATGGCCACGGTCCTTTTGGTGCACTGGAACTGTTATCTGCGACGAAGTGAGAGAAAAGGCTGTGAACTGTTTAAAAAAATGTTTTTTCTTGTCATATAACTATCTTCTTAATATATTTTTTCGACGAAAATTGTTACAACACCCTTACCATCATTTAGTACATGATAGTCCACATACTAAAATTCAGAAAACTTTTTCCTATTTGATTTCTGTTTTTCGTTTACTTTTCGTTATTTTGCCACTTCTCCGTTGCTTGAAATCGCAGAGCTTTTCTGATGGATAGGTTGTGTCAGCAGTTGGCTTATGGGACGAGAGGTGGTAAGGGGCTGAGTGATTGGGTATGTACTAAGAATAGGTTGTAGTGGCAGAAGTTCAGAAGTACAAGCGAAAATGCAGTGCATTACTACCCCAATACTATTCTTCTTGCATTTTGGTACATTTTGATCTATTTGTCTATTTATTAATTTTTTTTCTTTTTTAATAAGTGGTATCTGTTCTTTCTGTATTTCCCTTTACCTCTTCTTTCTTCTCTCTAATGAACACCGCGTTGTTTGGAAGCTTGAATATCAAGTCAGTGGCCCCTTTGGTGGGCTTGCTCCATGTGAATAGGTTTCATCTACTGAATAATAATAATAATAATAATAATAATAATAATAATAATAATAATAATAATAATAATAATAATAATAATAATAATAAAAACATAGCCACAAACACACACATATTACCACATCTGTGTAATAATAAGCTCTTGTCCTCTGGATTCCCTACTATTCTTGGACTGGTTTTCCACAGAAACCACTGAAATCTAAAATGTAGAATAAAACCAAGGAACTTCCTTTCACCGAAGTGATGAGTAAATAAGAGGGAACTGGCTTAGATATATGCCTCTAGAAATTGACCCAGTTAGACAGTAAAGTTTTCATGAAGACGCTTGAGGAAACATTTCTGCTGAAAGGAACTGATTATGAAGGCTAGTGGAAGATTAGAACTGATATTAGTTTTTGCATATCGGTTAGTTAGATGGAGAAACGCCTCTGTTCTCGGATAGTGGGAAGTAAACTATCAAAGTAAGGCAAATAAAATTTACTGCAAAGGTTATTGATCTCAACTCAGTGAAACCCATTCTGCAATACCTTGCTTATTAATGTACTTTTAAACAATGAGCATTTCAAATATATACGTGTAATTTATAATTTTATGTAATATTTTTTGGGTGGATCGATAATCCTAACATATACGGAAATATCTATATGCTGGTGTAAGATATGCTTTACATTGAGTTGTTTGTAGCTCCACTTTTGCTGCCAGACTGCGTTCTCAATTCTGGAAGCACTTTGTAATTGAAAATGTAATTGCAAAACGACCAGCATCCCCGACACAATAAATACATCATGTCGCAGCAGTCAGTCCAAAAGCTGATCAAATAAACAAATGTTTCGACGAATATGAGATTGTTGTCTCTTCCTTACGTTTTGTTTCGTGAAATGAAGAGCAAGTTAAATCAATTACTCAAAGCGCAAGACTTCAGCTAAGCCATGGGCAGCGCTCCGGAATATCAGATCATAAATTTACAATCGCTTAAAGGACACGGCACGGGAGACCTCATACGCATTGTAGGAGAAAATGTCAATGTGAAATGAAATATTTTCTTCTCCAGTACCCGAGAGAAGATTCTTTTTTTTTTTCGTGATGTGCTTCTGAATATATTATGAGTCAGGTTCATTTCAATTTGGGATTTAGTATTTTTTTTTTTTTTTTGGTTGGTGGGAATATAAAAAAAAGGAGTTTAGCTTACCATGATTTAGTCTTTTTCTTAACAGACATACAAATAAACACACCTATAATAAATGTATATATGCATATATATGTATATATGTATATATATAATAATTATATATATATATGTATATATATATATTATTTATATATATATATATATATATATATATATATATATATATATATATATATATATATATATAAGTATATATATATATATATATATATATATATATATATATATATATATATATACACAAAACCAAACATAACATCCGGAAAAATTTTGCTCAGGAATTCTCAAATACTATTTTGGGGTCTATTTTAATTTTGCACGTTCGGGAAAGTAGAAGAGATTGTAAAATCAGAAAAATACCCCCAAAACGCTTGAGGGAATCGATTCGGTATACTGTAGCTACAAAAATTTGAATTGTTAATGTAGTATCTTGTTTTGATAGTCTGCCCCCTATCAAGAACGCCATCCGAAGAATTTCGGTCATACATTTTTTCGCCTCAACTCTCTCTCTCTCTCTCTCTCTCTCTCTGTGTGTGTGTGTGTGTGTGTTTCTCACACAGCCAAATAAAATTTCTCTTACTCATGCACAAATATAAATTATATCTATCTATCTATCTATCTATCTATCTATCTATCTATCTATCTATCTATCTATCTATCTATCTATCTTCTTCTATCTATCTCAGTCTGATACGTCATCATACGTACATATTTTCCACTTATCTGTTTATCTATCTGTATATCTCTTACACAGATGTAGATGGTTAAATACTCTCTCTCTCTCTCTCTCTCTCTCTCTCTCTCTCTCTCTCTCTCTCTCTCTCTCTCTCTCTCTCTCTGAATCTCATTGTATTCTTCTGTTTTGATGATAAGTTTCCTTTTCTCTCTCTCTCTCTCTCTCTCTCTTCTCTCTCTCTCTCTCTCTCTCTCTCTCTCTCTCTCTCTATTGCTTTCATCTGTTTTGAATATGTCTTCCACGCTGTGCTAAGTTTCCTTCTCTCTCTCTCTCTCTCTCTCTCTCTCTCTCTCTCTCTCTCTCATTGCTCTCTCATCTGTTTTGAATCTCTCTCTCCACGCTCTCTCTCTCTCTCTATTCATTATTATTATCTGTTGGTGAATATGCCCTCCACGCAATACTAAGATTCCTTATCCCGTTGGTTTTTCCAGAGAGCTGAACTCTCTGCAGCACAGTTTATGTAGTTGGAAGCATATTATGCAAGGTGGGAAATAGTAATTTTTCCCTGTTTAATTCAGGAGTGCAAACTAGTCTTATGTGGTAATTTTCTCTCGTATTTTTTTTTTTATTCCGAGGATTTTTTTCTTGGGCTACTAAAATCTGTTTTACGTTTGTTATTGTTATTTTTGTAAGTCGTAACATTGATATCTTCATGGAAGGGGCTGGAATAATAATAGATGTTTTGGAAAGTTTTAACTTTCAAATTACTTTAATTTTTCCCAAAATTACTTTCTTTTTTTCTCATTCTGTTTAAAAATAGATTAACATCGACGCCTTTTTATTCGCATATAAATAAATATAAAATGAAATCCCTTTTAACATACAGATATATATTCTTTTCATGTCGATTGATATTCAGTTCATAGAGAGAGAGAGAGAGAGAGAGAGTGTTACCTCTTTAATTGAATCTTTGTAACATTTCATTAAAAAGGAAATAGCTATCTTATCAAGTCGTGCTTTTATAGCTCTTTCATTACACGTTTAAAAATTTTACAGAATTCCTTGCCGAGCCGTTAAAACAGCCTTTACGTAGTTTCTAACAAGAAAAACATTAATTTATTATTCATTGAAAAATATGAAACTTCCCAGTGTTTATAACAACGAAAACAGAATTTCTTGAGTCGATTAATAGAATAATCAAATCACTCTCCACTTATTATTATTATTGTTATTATTATTATTATTATTAAAAAATACTCATAGTAGCATGAGTCTTAAAATGGAGAAACAAATCCGCAGTTATTTATAAGTACAGTTTTATCTTTAAATATATGTACGTACACATAACTGTGGATTCGTTTCTCCGTTATTGTTATTATTATTATTATTATTATTATTATTATTATTATTATTATTATTATTATTATTATTATTATTATTATTATTATTCTGTGTCTCCTTTCATAGCCAAACACAAAATCGTCCTGAAGCACCAATTCCTTCGTGCCTGGAAACCTCCAGCTTAGGAAACTTTCAAGGGACCTCAGTTCAGGTAGAGCCGCTTGTCTAATTAATCCCTGCTCCTACCTGGCGTGTTTACTCGTTATTGAGGTCAAATAATCGCAATCTCCCTTTAAGTATGACGCTTTGGTTCTCTAAAAGTAGTTTAGAGAGACAAAGGAGCCTAAACTGCTCGATTATGATCGAAACTGGCTAGCGGTACTGGCAACAAAAATAATATCGGGAAGTGTCCTTAAAGGTTAATTTATCAATTTATAGATTTATTAGAACTTTTAGTGAAAAATTATTTACTTGGCTTTCCTTGAGATCTTAGTTTGTTTACAACATTTAGGCACTAAGGGATATTTTGTCACGGCTATCTTACTCATTACCAGAACTTCTTTAAACCGGTAGGGGGGTAGCGCCGTCAGTACACGTCATGCGGTGCACTGTAGGCATTACTTAAGGTTCTTTGCAGCGTGCCTTCGGGCCCTAGCTGCAACTCCTTTCATTCCTTTCACTGTACCTCCGTTTATATTCTCTTTCTTCCATCTTACTTTCCATCCTCTCCTAACAATTGATTCACAGTGCAAGTGCGAGGTTTTCCTCCTGTTACACCTTTCAAACCTTTATTCTCAGTTAAGGTTTCACCGCTGAATGATCTTATAGGTCCCAGCGCTTGGCCTTTGGCCTAAATTCTTTATTCTATTCTGTTCTATTCTAAAACTTCCTTAAATCTTTAAAATATTTATTGAAAATGCTGCATATTTGCTCACGTTGCTTCTTTTCTGCGCAAATTTGTCAGTTTTTATTTTTATCTCACTATTATATAGCATTTGCCTTATACTTTGACGCTTAAATCCATTTCATTATTCTTTATTTCATTTAGTAACCGTGGGTAATATGTATTTTATATCCATACAACAATGAATAATATTATTATCAAGAGAAGTGTATTTATTGTAGATCAGGGGTCGTGAGTCGTTTAGGGTTTCTCATGAGGTCACAAAGGGTTCGGGAGAATATCATTTATTTTCATATATTTGGATTAACCAGTTGGGCTTTTACCAGTTTGGTGAGTGCAACTTGTTACCTGTCGAGCACTGCACCTCGCTTTGATAGACTTATGGCTGGGAAACAATTTCAACCCTCCCCATAAGAGAATGAAAAGTAGGTTTTGTTATTTGTATGATGTTCAGTAGTTCTGTGGAATTTGCAATGTTCTGGCATTTGTAGAGGCTATGTGGAATTTTTCAAGGTTTTTGTTCGTGGCATTTCCAATAAACCATGGTCTTCCTATCATTTTGTTTTAGCTTACCTTTTCACAAGGTTCACCATTCAGAATTTATTATAGGAGTTACGGTAATATCCTGAAGAATCTCGGGGGCCATAGGATGAATAAGGTTAAGAACCGCTGTTGTTAGATAATAGTATCTACATTTACATGAAATTGTCAATCCTGGCTTTGCAGACCTTTACCTAGAATCCCAAAACATTTATTCTAAAACATTCGTTTGTTAGAAGAAGAAGAAGAAGAAGAAGAGAATTCTTTTGTCTTCTCCCTTATGGATTTAGTCATCCATGTTGCAGGGATCTGAAAATCATGCAAAGTAGGTCGCTGACTTCCCTCATTGTACCTCGATTCCTTGCAACATTCGCATATTTTTTTTTATGTAACGGTTCGTTTGAAGGTCTCTTGTTTAGGTTTGCCAGTCGAGAAAACTAAATTCTCTCTCTCTCTCTCTCTCTCTCTCTCTCTCTCTCTCTCTCTCTCTCTCTCTCTCTCTCTCTCTCTCTCTCTCTCTGATGCGCACGATTCATTTTGTGGAGATCAGAAGAGGCTACAGCATACCTACACACTTACACATGGTGTGTACATTTATGATCATAATGATCATAACAGGTGCTTTTGTTGGCTATGTCTCTTATGTCTCTCTCTCTCTCTCTCTCTCTCTCTCTCTCTCTCTCTCTCTCTCTCTCTCTCTCTCTCTCTCTCTCTCCACACACACACTGAAATTTATTGTATAAATTATGGTAACTTTACCATAAATAATGAACAATTACGAGATTAGCAAACTACACTCTTTCTCTTTGCCCCACCTTCCTCTACCTATATAAATATATATATATATTATATATATATATATATATATATATATATATATATATATATATATATATATATATATATATATAGTATAATGTGTGTGTGTGAAATCGCCTCTTTTTAAAAAAACACAGTTTACTCCTCTTTTTTATCTATAAAGATTCTCTCGAGTGGAAGATAACATGGCCATTGTAAACAGACTTTGAGAGGCCCAGAAGAGAGGAAGCACGGATCTGCGAAGCGAGATAAGAATCTGGGACACGGGACAAACGGGCCAAGAGAAGAAGAAGAAGAAGAAGAAGGAGAGAGAGAGAGAGATCTTATTAATGGTTTTAAAACAACGTGGTAAGGGTTACTTCGTCGGAACCCTCTCATTTATACGTTTTAACGGAATGCTTCTAACTTACATCAGAGAGACAGACAGACAAAGATGAGCTTTCTGAGAAGACCAATTTATTCATAAAGTCTTGGAGATCCGATGAAAACTCAGTATATAACTATTTCCTTTGTGGTAGTTGTTGTTTGTGCAATATCGTAAGAGCAAAAGCGAGGTAGGTGAAGTAAAAAGCAAAGAATTATAGAGAAAATACAGAATAAAGGAAAAATGAACATTGAGAAAGTGAAACGCACTGAATATTCGATAAAAAAAAAGAAAAAATTATAAGATTTTGAGACCTGTTTAAAAAAAACAAAAAATGGAGAATTTTATTACATGGTTCGTTCAGTACAAAAATGGTCGTTTCGAGGTATTCACAACTGAAGTGAATTGCAAATGGCTCATAAAATGTAGCTATAATGTGATGTTTTTCCAACATGAAGTATTATTATCAAGCATTCGCGCACAGTGAGCACATTACATTAAATGACAATGTTTTGCGTACTTGTAATTAAATGAAAAGTTATTGCTTTACGCATCCTCATCCAAAATCACTCTAAAAAATCTTGACGTGTTCCACGCGTCAATCTAATTGCAAATGCATAGAAATTGTAGCCGCCGAGGATTGAAGGGAATTCCAGGCAAATCCGGAATGTCAATTCCCCTCAATCTATATGTAACACAGTTACCTCTTCACCAACGCCGATCAAATGAAGCTTTAATGCAGTCTCTGATTGGCTTGGAGATTCTCTTCCCAGGTCGTTTTCTAAATGACCTCAGGTGATGATGAGGTACTGTGACGATACCCTGATAAAGATACAGTGTTTTTTTTTTATTTATTATAAGGGACAAGGGATGGGTGATGGAGAAAACATTGACAGTTATTTTCTTGTTAAATGGTATGCTGAAGGTGGCTGAGGATATTTGTACTGTGTTAAAGCGAAATTTTATCTATTGCGCTTACTATAAAAGTTAAAATACGTGTTTATATTATCGAATGTATTTAAATTATATAATTTAATTTAAATGTTTATATATACTGTATAATTGTGTATATATATAATTATGTATATAATTTAAATATATTATATATATATATATATATATATATATATATATATATATATATATACATATACATATATGTATCTGTGTATGTATGCATGTGTTTATGTGTCTGTGTGTTTGTAGCCTTCATTCGCAGAGGCATGTGTGTCAAAATTAACGATGCGGAAAAGTATGAATCATTTCTAGTTTTTTTCTCCTCAATTTCACATAGGCCTCAAGTTTTGTTATTTAGATCTTTTTAAAACTACTGATAGATTCCGAAGGCTAGGCACTGAGGTAAACTTGTAGTGCCCAGAATATTCTCTGAAGTCTGTGATGTGTGGCTGTTTTCGATTTCAATAAATAATGTAATTAACTTTAAACTATAGAATATTTTCAGAATTGCGGTAAAACTCATTAGTTTGTGATCTGACAGTAAACATTGTTTGTTTAATGGCACTCCAGTCACAAACAACAAGCGAAGTACTATTTTTCACCGTCAGTACTAACTTTACAAAAAACCATTTTTCATTGGGAGGTGACCATTATTTGGGTTATCATTACAAATGGATTTCTAATTTTCCCAGTGCACATTTAGATGTGACAAACGATGCTCATGAAAGGTACAGTTGCTTATGTAGAGGCATATGATTTATATAATATTTATGTGTACAGAAATATATATATATATATATATATATATATATATATATATATATATATATATATATATTTAGAATATGCATCATCTATATATATATATATATATATATATATATATATATATATATATATATATATATATAATATATATATATATCATCATCTATATATATATATATATATATATATATATATATATATATATATATATATATATATATATATATATATGTGTGTGTGTGTGTGTGTGTGTGTGTATGTATATATATGCAAATTAGTTTACATAATCTTTAGTCACCTTTCTGCTGTGCAAGCAGAAACACGCACTCGAGCGGTTCACAGTCTGTTTCTGCTCTCGCAAATCGTCCTCGTTTCGGACTTTAGCTCAAGATGAAATTTCTTTGGAAAGATTCATTTGCTTCATATAAGTTTTTTCGTTGAAAAGTTTGGCTTTGCTCTGTGACTTTTATATGATGTCTCAAGGGAGCCTCGTTTGATGGGGTCATATTTGTTTGGTGGTGGTGGTAGAAGATGAGTTTGCTGCAAGACTCCTAATTATAAGATGCTTGAGTATTCAGGAAATAAAGATGAGAAAACAATAAAATAGCATAGATCTCTGTTGCTATTCCTGTTGCGTTTGATATGCATAAAAATATGTGAATGCGTATATAATTTATAAGGAAATATTGGTTAGATTCATTCCCCCGTAGGGGTAAGTGCTGTCAGTGCATATCATGCGGTGCACTGTAGGTATTACTTAAGGTTCTTTGCAGCGTCCCTTCGGCCCCCTAACTGCAACCCCTTTCATTTCTTTTCCTGTACCTCCGTTCATATTCTCCCTCTTCCATCGTGCTATCCACCCTCTCCTAACAATTGTTTTATAGTGCAACTGCGAGGTTTTCCTCCTGTTACACCTTTCAAACCTTTTTACCGTCAATTTCCGTTTCAGCGGTGAATGACCTCATAGGTCCCAGTGCTTGGCCTTTGGCCTAAATTCTATATTCTGTTAGATTTATTCAGCTCCGCTTCGGTATAAATATTTAATGAGGTTTCCGAGACGATCCCGTCGCAGAAATATCACCAGTGACCCAGTGCCACAAAGATAGACTCAAAATCAAAACAAACCATTTTTCGGAATTTCCACTTCCGCGCAGGAGTGTGGATCTTTGGAGCGGTGATACGATATTCATGCCTACTTCACTTTCCACTTACGACCCATTATGGCCAAGAATTGATTGCTCTCTCTCTCTCTCTCTCTCTCTCTCTCTCTCTCTCTCTCTCTCTCTCTCTCTCTCTCTCTCTCTCTCTCTCTCTCTCCCACCGGTTTTCTTGATGAAATCCGTAGTGAAATGCTGAGTCGCTTTATTGAAATCTTCCTTTGCATGAGCAAGTTTGGCCGTATAGTTTTCTTGTGAAACCAAACATATTTCCATACGAATGTAAATAAACCACACACACACACACACACACACACACACACACACACACACACACATATATATATATATATATATATATATATATATATATATACATATATATATATATATATAAATAACTATGTCTGTCTGTCTATCTATCTATCATCACTTATATACATGTAATATATATTATATGTACACATATATACTATATATATCATTATATATATATATATATATATATATATATATATATATATATATATATATATATATATATATATATATATATATATATATATATATATATATATATATATATATGATATATATAAGAGAGAGATGAGAAAGAGAGAGAGAGAGAGAGAGAGAGAGAGAGAGAGAGAGAGAGAGAGAGAGAGAGCATAAACAAAGAAGAGGTGAATCCGGACTGGCGCTTTTCTTTCGAAAACGATCTCTCGAGACAATTAAGCGTCAGAGAAAGAAAATCGGAGTTAATGACTAGCGAGAAGGAAGTAATCAACCTTTTGTTGTGTATTGGGTCCTTACTGTCGTAAAATATATATAAAAATTTATTCAGCGAAGAAAACAGTGGCTTTATTTTCGACGAGGCAAAGCTAAAATAAATTCGCACTATATCAGAATATGCGTCACGTAATTACTGAGTCATGTTTATGATTTTAGTGATCACTTAGGCAAATTCAGTGTAGACGTGTATAGTAAATGAAAATCAATGAAACTAAATAAAAAGACAGCTATATAAACGTATATATATATATATATATATATATATATATATATATATATATATATTATATATATATATATATATATTAACTAAAAATAAGTTAAAATAATTTTAATATTCCTGAAATATTCGAGTTTAGTGTTCGTTACTTCCACTGAATTTTTCATTCTTATTTTCTTTTTTAAGTTGGTTTCAAATTAGTTCATATGAATTTATTTATGGTTTTTCCTTCCAAGGAAAATTAGTAAGATTTGAACGTTTTCAACTGTCTAACACTAGCAATGAGATTTTCTTACCAACAGGAGTAAAAACAGGAATTTTGAGAAATGCAGGAATAATAGATTTTCAGTTGAAAGAATCAGAGGCACGTTTTAGAACTGTAAATAAAAAAAAAGTTGTGCAAACGGTCGAAAGCCCCCTCCCCCCCTTTTTTTAACCTTTCTTGCATTTTGGAAAAATACAGTCTCATTTATATTACGGTGGCTTTTTTTTTTACTCATGAAAAGTATATTATAACAAAAAGGTATATATATTGAATTTTTTGCTTGTAAGTGATGTTTCTTAGTATTAAGTCAGTTTAAAATATATTTAAAATATTGGCAAAATTGAAGGAATATTATTTTTTCTGGCAAGAATGAAAATTTGGCAGGCTGCTACGATAGGTGCGAAAGAAATTTGCTTCCAGACAGAAAATGATGACCTTATTGTAGTAACAAGATGAGTTTAGAATTAGTACACACCGTACAGGGAGTAGTGCCCTCAGTGTACCTCATGCGGTGCACTGTAGGCATTACTTAAGGTTCTTTGCAGCGTGCCTTCGACCCCTAGCTGCACCCCTTTCGTTCCTTTTACTGTACCTCTTTTCATATTCTTTTTCTTCCGTCTTACTTTCCACCCTCTCTTAAAAATTGATTCATAGTGCAACTGCGAGTCTTTCCTCGTTACACCTTTCAAACTTTTACTGTCAGTTTCCGTTTCAGCGCTGAATGACCTCATTGGTCCCAATGCTTGGCCTTTGGCCTAAATTCTATATTCGATTCAGTTCAGTAGAATTAGTACAGGACTTTATTAAAAACTTGATCAGGAGAGCAAAGAAGGGATTTAGCTCTGCAAAAACTGACTGAAATGAGATAATGAGATGGATGCAATATACAAAGTACATTTAAATCGTACGACGACGGAGTTCAGTGCATGAAATGTCGCTGTCAAAGGTCACTTAGACATAAGTAAGAGATCTAACCTGCTGTTGCGAGCAAAGAGAATGGGAAAGAAGAGAGCTTAAGTAAAGTTGGGGATGGGAGAGTGAAAGGACACACTGAATAGAGCCAGATATGAGAATATAAAGTACGTGGATTTTTGTTTTTCATATCTAAGCAAGTAAAAAAATGCGCCGAAGTTTCTTCGGCGCAATCGAGTTTTCTTTACAGAGTAAAATGCTGTATGACACTTAAAGCCACGATCCATGAAACTCAGCCGCGGCCCATGAAACTTTCAAGCAACGGCCCGGTGGTGGCCTGTGTTGTTGGCTCCCATAGCGGTGTCAGACGCACGATCATGGATAACTGGTGCCAGACGCACGGCCATGGCAAACTTCAATATTAAATAAAATAAAAACTACTGAGGCTAAAGGGCTGCAATTTGGTAGGTTTGATGGTTGGAGGGTAAATGATCAACATAGCAATTTGCAGCCCTCTAGCCTCAGTAATTTTCAACATCTGAGGCGGAGAGACAAAATGCCATCTCAATAGTTTTCTTTTACAGAAAACTTAAAAAGGCACTGTTACAATTGGGATATCCATCTATCTACGTATCTGTTATCTCTATTTATCTGTGTAGTTCGACATCGTTTGATAAAACAACCAATCGCATGAACATTTGAACATACATGGCTTGCACGTGTATACTTATGTCCAAATATATACTTCATGCACGAACTGTCATATCCTCTACTGAGAATCGTTTAGGAACTCAAAGGTATGTGTGTGTGTACGTTACAGAGAGAGAGAGAGAGAGAGAGAGAGAGAGAGAGAGAGAGAGAGAGAGAGAGAGAGAGAGAGAGAGAGATTTACGTAGGGCCTGGTGAGAGTCTCCAACCAGGGACAGTTAGGCGCCGACACTAAGCCTTAGATTTATTTAAGATCTTACGGGGGCTTGTCACTGCTGAGTCCTCAGAAGCTGCGTGGTCGCTCAGATGTGTCGAAAAAAGACCCAGATTTCAATCGGTCTCGGCGATCAGTTGTTGCGTTTTAATACATTTTTATGTATTTATTTATCTGTGTATTTTTTCGTTTTTGATAAGTTAGACTTCTTCTTTCTGTATTTTATCTATTTATTTTTTTTGTTTTTTACAGTTAGACTCTTCTTCTGTATTTTATCTATTTATTTTTTTTCGTTTTTGATAAGTTAGAGCTCTTCTTTCTGTATTTTATGTAGTTTTTTTTTTCGTTTTTGATAAGTTAGACTTCTTTCTGTATTTCCCCATACCTCCTCTTACTTCTTCCTAATGAACACCTTGCTTTTTGGAAGCTTGAATTTCAAGTCAGTGGTCCCTTTGGTGGGTTAGTTCTATGTGAATAGGGTTCACCTTCTGAATACTGATAATAATGATGTTAGTTTTTCATTTGCTGGGGATGGGGGAAGTCGTCAATTGACTGAAAATGAGAGGCAATAAAAAGAGTGACAAATTTTAGGGAAAACTCAAAGCTGACACCACTGGATGTGACAAAATTTTAGGGAAAACTCAAAGCTGACAGCAGTGGAAGAGATATACGTGGTGTAAATGTAGTGTGATCTTTTTTGTTTATTAGGAAAACCCAGAAAGCACAAAGAAAGGGCAGGCATATAAAATATTTACTTTTCTTGATTGGAGAGGAAGACGAGCCACAGTAAATAAAAAAAAAGAAAAAATCCTGGGATTTTTACGTTTATTTAGTATAAGGGATTTCAGAGAAATGAACGAACTCTGTCTATCGTTTATGTTTTTCTTTTCGAAAAGACGG
Organism: Macrobrachium rosenbergii; assembly: GCF_040412425.1. Lineage (NCBI taxonomy): Eukaryota > Metazoa > Arthropoda > Malacostraca > Decapoda > Palaemonidae > Macrobrachium > Macrobrachium rosenbergii. Next base: position 2,254,163 of record NC_089752.1, read on the forward strand.
AGTGGGAGCAGAAATTATATATTGTCCTTATTGTAAGTATAAGGTAAGGTAGAAAACGAGAGAATATACACTTTCTATAATTAACTTCTAACTAGAGCAACGCAAGCAGGGAAGAAATGTTCTGTCGATATTTTATCCATGTTCAAACTGACACGCACGCATGAACACATCAGCACACAACACACACACACACACACACACACACACATATATATATATACACACACATATACATATATATATATATATATATATATATATATATATATATATATATATATATATATATATATATATATATATATACCATATGAAGATTGGTAAAAATTCAGACTTAACAGTAATTGTACACATGTACAGTATACCTTTCAGTAGTTATATGTACAATTTTTTTTATATTACCTCTTTCGCAAACACACAGACTCCCCCTATGGCTACATTGGCACAGTAAAACAACATATATGCTCCTATTTGCTGTAAAAAAAATTAATGATTTAGTTTCGGTATTCGGTTATGAATTCAACGTAATTATCACACCGCGGAAATAAAAATTGTTTTTGCTTGATGAAATAGCTTTTCCCCCTATTGCATTATGTATTCCCTGCTGATGAAATTTGAGAAGGGAACGGTGACTGAAATAAATGAAACTCTGTTCGAAATAAAATATGAACTCGAATCTAGAATGGGGATAAAATGGAGAGGTCCTCCGCATAATAGTGCTTTGAAAATCTGGGGATGGTCAATTTTGGTAAAAAGTAGGAAAAATCAATATTGGATATAATTATGAATAATCGGTCAGTCCCGAACTGAGTCACGTTTTATGAAATTATATTTACTTATATTAATTTTTTGGCGTATTCTTCTAATGTTACATTTTTTTGCAGTATTTTGAATGAAAGGCCTAAGAATAATTGCTTTACTACCTAAAGCTATCATGCTTCTATAATGCTTTTACTAAACTTTTAACTGGTCTATCGTTAGTTATTTTTTTAAGCTACCTTATATTCTATTCACAATATTGTTTACTTAAAACTATTCTTTCAGATTTTTACCATATAAAACGTACACTTCAAAAAATGAATACATACTTTTGTTCATATCTGCTCACTATCTATTCAACTCTACTTCAGATTACCCTGTAGGGGGGTTAGTGCTGTTAGTGCAGCTCATGCGGTGCACTGTAGGCATTACTTAAGGTTCTCTGCAGCGTGCCTTCGGCCCCTAGCTGCAACCCCTTTCGTTACTTTTACTGTGCCTCCTTTCATATTCTCTTTCTTCAGTCACGCTATCCACCCTCTCCTAACAATTATTTCATAGTGCAACTGCTTTGAGGTTTTCCTCCTGTTGCACCTTTCAAGCCTTTTAGTGTCAATTTCCGTTTCAGCGCTGAATGACCTCATAGGTCCCAATGCTTGACCTTTGGCCTAAGTTCTATATTCAGTTCACTTAAATTCAATACTTCAGATTGATGTCCTATTTCGTAAAAGATTCGGACGAATTGAAGGTAATGCTTCCCATCGATTGAAATGAGATGTTCGTCACAATTTGCAAATAAATATCTGGATATTTTCAATATCCAGCGGTAAATCCGTAGAAAGTAATAATTTAATTCAGATATCATCCGGTACATGCGTAGATGAATTAAAATAAACAAAACCTATTATGGTTCCAAATTTTATATTTCAGCACGAATGAAGTTATTCTGTTTCAAATCTACGGCCTAAACTAAAATATATAACGGCATATCATGATATATTTTTTATGTTAATGACCAAAATGATATATTGTAATTTAATTATCCATCATGAATGAGTATGATTTTTCTTTTTCACAGGGGATCTTATAGTCCTAGGATCTAGTAGATTTCTGGATGATTTCCATCTGTTATTCGTATTTATTAGTCGTTCGTTATTCTGATTTCTTAATTAGCGCCTAGAATTTTTGCGTTTTACATATTACAAGCTCGGTGACCAAATAAATCGTATCAGCGTAAAATTTTATTGTTTCTTTGCTCTGTACAAATGCAGTAAATGTACAGTTGACCACGTTTCTATATTTTCAGGTTAATTTTAGAAACCTTTTAGTATTCTATTTTGACACTCTTTGTATATTTCGTATGTTCCCATTACTGTTTGAAAGTGCCTAACTTTTGAACAGAAACATTTGACATTATTTGTCACAGCGTTCAAGACTTCGTTTGTGGCCAAATATTTCATGCATTTTGTTTTTCATTTCGATGTTTTATATTTCCGAATGATATTTCCATCATTTATTTTTTTTATATTTCAGAATGACTTATTTCTTTCATTTATATTTAGATTTTGATTATTTTTTTTAAATTCTGTGTTTTATATATTCAGCGCTGAGAGTAGAACCCAGGTTCAAAATTGCTGTGTGATGTACAAAGAACTTAAATTAAAACTTTTTTTTTCATTAATTTGCTTGTTGGCATTTCTTTTTTATATTTTATACAAAGTTGTTTGCTTTAAAATGTGTGAATTGTAGTGCCTGTATTGAGAATTTCTACGGTCAATAATTATGGTATTGAAAATAAAACTAGCTTGGATCTCAATCCTGTGTTAAGATAATTATATATAATTGTGCTCGATTTCCCTACGTATCTCATAAGAGGCTGTATCTTCCATGTCGGTTTTGAACTTCATATTAACCTGTCTCCTCCACGTGGAATTTGAACTACGCTTTTCATATTTGGAAATCCTAAGACAAATGATTGTAAAATTTCAAGTAAAGAACTACTTTGTCGATTAAATTTTTACTCGAACAAGTTCAGTAAGCTGATGGCTCCAGTAGAGCTCTTTGTATCCTTTCATGCCCTGGATTTCAACAGCAAGCGATTATCAGATGAAAAGAGCTATTATCTCTCATAGACCTCTGAACGTATGAAGTGCAAATCAGTTCGTATCAAGTTGCTGTTTCAATGTCAATGTTTCTAGCTGTGAACAACGTGAAAATAATGAGATTGTGGTGTCATCTACTGATAAACTCTACGGTAAAAACTACCCATACTTCACTATCTTAGTCACGCGCTAATCTCGTCACCTGAAAATAATGGAGATTATTGTGGTAAATGCTCCTAAACTCTACGGCAAACACTACCCGCATTTCACTACTAGTCACACTCAAGCGAATCTCTCGTCTAGTTCTAATGTTTAAAACCCAATAGCTTCGTATGAGGATAAATCAGGGATCATTTCATCTTTGAAAAGTGCATTTGCAGTTTTATATATATATATATATATATATATATATATATATATATATATATATATATACTGTATATATATATATATATATTATATACACATATACATAAACACATAAAATTTTTGGAAAAAAACAACCATATTGGGTCTCGTTTCATTTGAAAAGTATTTTGAACTCAGATCTGCTCCAGATGTTACTGCTTACAGTTTGTTGGCAAAAGAGCCGAGTGCTATTTTGATAATTTTCTGAAGGCGACGGAGGAGGAAGCTCATTCTATATTCATTATATTTCCTTTTAGTTTACAATGAGTCTCAACATCTTACATAACTGCAATAGAAATATACAATATGTACAGACTGTGTTTAACTCCTCTTTTTCTCACTACACATGATTATAGCGAAGTCTTAGTGCATTCAATCTGCGATTTTCTTTTCAGCTTGTGGTTAACTACTTTTTCGCTTATTTATGTCCAGCATAGCTGGCAGTTCTCAACTTCTTCAATAAAGACTTTGCATTCATCTCATCCTTTCTAAACCTCTGAATTCCCAAAAAATCCGACATTTTATGCACTTCTCCCTATTACGATAATTTCATATTAAAAAGCGTTGTCGTAATCTCACTTCATAATCCGTAATCTTACGGTATCTGTACAAATTCAACCGTGTTTGAAAAGGAGACCATTTACATTTGTTGAAATTATCAGAAAGGATAATTGTAGAAGGAAAAAATTCTCTCTTTTGAATAATCTGTTGACAGGACAATGGAACAGCCCCAAATTCCCCGATTCAACAGAATTAGGGGTGCCATTAGCGCATAATGATATTAAGCGGTTCTTTGCCCACCGTGTCCTATTTCGTCTCTCTGACCTGTCTGTCTGTCTGTCTGTCTCCGCCTGTTTGTTGGAAATACTCGCGATCCAAGACGCAGACACAAACAAGTTGCTACGTTTGTCGTGTATTGTCCTATTTAAAATGGCATGACTTCCTAAATATCTATATTTATTTGTATACTTATCTCAGATACAGCAATTCTCATCAGTTGTTCTGTAGAGGACTATATGAGACGTAGAGTCTTATCTCCAAGGTGTGTGTAATTTTGAATGAACAGCTGTAATAAATAAATGAGCGCTAATAAGACGAGTAAAGATGTAAACTAAATATCGGAGAAAGATTAATCGCTAATGAAACAAGTAAAAACAATGTGCCGAAGTTTATTCAGCGCAATCGAGTGTTCTGTTCAGCCGCTACCGTGTATAATCAAGGCCACCGAAAATAGAGCTATCTTCCGGTGGTCTCGGTATAATGCTGTATGAGCCGGTGTGGTCTATCCTATATCGTTGCCAGAAGCACGATCATGGCTAAATTTAACCTTAAATAAAATAAAAACTACTGAGGCTAGAGAGCTGCAATTTGGTATGTTTGATGATTTGAGGGTGGATGATCAACATACCAGTTTGCGGCCCTCTAGCCTTCTTAGTTTTTAAGATCTGAGGGCGGACAGAAAAGTGCGAACAGAAAACAATGCGGACGGACAGACAAAGCCGGCACAATAGTTTTCTTTTACAGAAAACTAAACGTCTTCATGGTTTCATGAACCCCATGAGAAGACTCGGTGCCGACTCCTAAACGAGTAGTAAAGAAACATGCCCGTCGAAAAAAAAAATTCTGTTCACTTCGAATATACTCAAGCCATTAGACACTTCGTCCCCCAAGAACAGACGTATCCATCCCTGGCTGACGGGGATTACGACGTATTCGAAATAGATTTCCCCGTCTTTACTATTTACTCTCAGTTAGATGGACCTGGTACCATATGGGAGGATCAGACGCTCTAGGGATTCGAATAGGAGAATACAGTCTGTTTTGTTGATCTTTTATTATGATTATGACATTTTCCTGCACAGGATATTATAACCTTGTAATCTCATTCGGAAAAATGATGGGAAAAATACTCTGTATTATTATTATTTACTAAAACAACATTCCTGAAGCTTTTCTGATGTCCATAATCACGTGAATTAAAATAATCCTGGGTGTTTGAGAAGCCTCATTATAACCCCCCGGCTGTCTTTCTTTTGTTTCCTTTTAATTCTTTCGTAGAATAAGAGGAAGAAAAAAAGAAGAAGAAAAGGAAGAGACCTCCGGGAGATCAAAGCAACTGTCTTTGTAGAAGGGAGAGTGTATATCGCCTACACGTCTTTGATGTGGAAATAAAAACTCGCTCATATGTAAAGACGTGTTCCTAAAATCATATCCATTTTCGTGTTTTGTCCATTGACCCTTATTCTTTATTAAGGCCTTTTATTGAACTTTCCTGCGTCTTTCTCTCTTCTCTCGATGAACTCTTCACCTCTCTTCTCTCTCTCTCTCTCTCTCTCTCTCTCTCATTTTCCAGATCACATGCTTTGCGCTTTGATATTTCCCTTGCCCTTTTAATCTCTATTCCGATTTTGTCGAATTTCATCGTTGCTGTCCCTACTCTCTCTCTCTCTCTCTCTCTCTCTCTCTCTCTCTCTCTCTCTCTCTCTTACTAAGATTATCTTTTAATGTTGGCTGTTCATTATAAATATTCGCATTTACTTAACATGCTCCAGACACTTCACAATTAAGCATAAACGTCGAAGAAACCTCGAGAAGAATAACCGTCATCATCTACTCTCTCTCTCTCTCTCTCTCTCTCTCTCATTAAGGGATGTTTTTATGCCAGTTGTCAATCGCATCACGCAAGCAAAATATTCACGTATTATGAGAACGTATAGGTTTCGCGTATGAGAAGCAAAAGGTTTCGCATATTGCGCGATGACATCGCTTTGCACAGTCAAAGGTGAAGAGTCCTTTTGAAGTCAATGTTTATTGATGTACCAAGTGCCATTCTTCGAAAGGGCGTATTGTCAGTCACGGCACAAAGGGGACATTTGCTTTTTGAACTGTTATTCGCGTGCTTCTTCGCGGTAAAATTACCATGGAATGGAGACTATTAGTTTGAAGTAATAATAATAATAATAATAATAATAATAATAATAATACATTCACAATTTCATACACAATGCTGAGATTCACACCTATGTGAAAACAAAATAAAACTCCAGTTATATAGTTTATTTTATATAGTAATATGTTTACTATATATTTATGGATTTTTATTTCACAATAATAATAATAATAATAATAATAATAATAATAATAATAATAATAATAATAACAATAATAATAATAGTAATAATAATAATAATAATAATAATAATAATAAAATAATAATAATAATAATAATAATAATAGGCATCTGCTGGAAAAAAGATTGAATTGAATTTGATAAGTAATAATAATAATAATAATAATAATAATAATATATCTGGGTGGGAAAAATTAGTCAACAGATATTATCAAATTCAATTCGACTAACTTTTCCCACCCAGATGCTTATTATTATTATTATTATTATTATTATTATTATTATTATTATTATTATTATTATTATTATTATTATTATTATTATTATTATTATTCAGTAGATGAAACCTATACATATGGAACAAGCCCACCAAAGGGGCCATTGGCTTGAAATTCAAGCTTCCAAAGAATATGGTATTCATTAGGAAGAATTAAGGGGAAGTAAAGTGCAATACAGAAAGATGAGTTCCCACTCATCAAAAAAGAAAAGAAAATAAATTAATGAATAGATAAATAGATAAAAAAAAGTATTAAAATGCAAGTTGAATGGTATTAGGGTAGTAATGCATTGCATTTTCGCTTGAACCTTTGAAGGATGACCAGAAAATCCAAGTGTGTTGCTGTCGGATATCTGTCAAAACAAATTGCATAAGCTTTGCGTATCGACCAATAAATTCCGCTTTGATTACAGGAAGAAATCTTTCCTTGCATTCGCAAATCATCCAAGGCCGGTTGCCAGAAATAGCGAGAAATGGGCGAAATTATTAAAACCTACAGCATCCTGAAAACAACGCCCCTGCTTCTTGAGACGGATCCGCTATTTCAAATATTCTAACATCAGTTGACCGAAAAGGTGTAGTCCGTCTCTGGAATTTGGGGACAAAATAATAACATTCTTTTCATACTTTAGATGAACAGCTTCATATTTCACCAGTATTTTCCTAGTTAACAATATTCCAGATATGCAACTTTCTCTTGTGAATTTGCAATGCATCTTACATATTGCCTAGTCTTTTAATTCTATTTTTTCCGTTGAAAAATCATTTTCCCTTCGGCTTGCAGAGGTTTTAAATATAACGTTGGTTTAAATCCAAAACAGTATATTTACACGAACTTGCTAAGGGTGTTTCTTTTCGGCTTCAGACATTAAGTTTTGTATATATACGACCTCAATCGTCATTTACTTGTCAATAAAAAAATGACGCAACTTTGTTTCCTGATTTTCTGGCAACCCTCGAAATGACACTAACCGCTCTTTTATCTGTCAAGCGTCTTGTTTCATATTCCTTTCCTTAACGGAAACTCGTTTTGAAATAATCATCGCTTGACGCCAAGCAGCAAAGGTACGCACGGCGAGAGTTTAAATACCATCGGTAATACCACTAATAATACTGTTATATTGAGTTTTATAATTGAGAATTTTGCAAAAGATATGAAAACACGGGAGCAATACTGAAAAGACGTCAAACCTCTAATGTAATAATGAAGGAATTGTAATTATTCCAATCACGTCTTTATCAGATTAAAATCCTAGTAAGTTTGATACCACTAGGATCTAACATTTACTATCTGAAATTACAAAACATTATACCCCTTAGGGGGTAGTGCCGTCAGCGCACCTCATGCGGTGCACTGTAGGCATTACTTAAGGTTCTTTGTGGCGTGCCTTCGGCCCTCAGCTGCAACCCCTTTCGTTCCCTTTACTGTATCTCCTTTCATATTCTGTTTCTTCCATCTGACTTTCCACCCTCTTCTAACAACTGATTCATAGTGCAACTGCGAGGTTTTCCTCCTGTTACACCTTTCAAACTTCAACTGTTAATTTCCGTGTCAGCGCTGAATGACCTCATAGGTCCCAGTGCTTGGCCTTTGGCCTAAATTCTACATTCAATTCAGTTCTATATTCAGTTCATAACACTGTAATAAGAAGTTAATTGTTTGTGCATATCTGCTTTTTCCCGTCAAGCTGCTGCGTGAAATCACTGAATCGGTGGCGGTGACGTTAAATTTTATTCAAGATTGATACTGAAACAATCAGCACGTGGTTTGGTCCTTACACCCTTTTTGGCAGGGAGAAGATCCTATCAACTCTCTTCGTACATGTAAAAGGCAGGTTGTAGAATTGGGCGTTGGAAGACGAGGCTGCGGAAGCAAAGTTATGTTTTGTTGATAGGTCTTTTGTTTTTATTTTTTTATCTGGTGTGTTTTCTTTGACTTGTAATTGGGTGAAGTCTACGGAATTCGTCGCCAGGATTCGAGGCGAAAATGTCCCTTAAAGGTGCTGTTGGTACGAGCAGCTGTTAGATCTTTCTTCTTTTGTTATATGTATAATTTTCGTTCTTATTGTCTTCTTTAATGGCAATTAGAACTGAAGGTGGGATGTACAAGTAATATAAAATGTTTCTTTTTACTCGAAAATTGCGTAATGTAGAGACATTTTGAATCCTGAAGTTTCACGGATTTCATGATGTTTCAACTTGTATTGGTTTCTTTCTAAAGTGTGCTATATTGTCCCGTTGCTAAGTAACCAGTTGGTTCTTAGCCACGTAAAATAAGTGTAATCCTTCGGGCCAGCCCCAGGAGAGCTGTTAATCAGCTCAGTGGTCTGGTAAAACTAAGGTGTACTTAACTATTCAGTCTTTGGTGAAACATGGAAACCAAAGTTTCTTTTAAAAACGTCTGTGATGACCCATAACGGCTGACTGGAGATGTTTCAGATCGATAAATGAAAACGAAAAAGAACTCATTTCAAGGCTAAAACTAATAAGTAACGAATGTAAGCACAATCTGTCATAGTCTTCCAACAGATACAAACAAACATTACATTTCCTTTCGAGAAGCTGAAAATCTCAAAGAAAAATCTTCTCCTCTGAAGACGACCAATTTCTCAAGGCTTGTAGGAGAAATACAAGGACCTCATGAAATCCTCAGTGATCCAACTAAAGAACGCGCCGCCAGGCGACAGGTAGAGGATTATTAAGGTTTACGATAGCTAATACTACAGCGGACAGATGCGACTGTTTCCCTAAAAGTCACAGATCTATTTTCGCTAAAAAGGTGTGATTTCAATTAGTATAGGCTTTAGCTTAAAAACCACCAATAGGAGGTGGGGGTAAAAGGGACAGCATCTATATTTGTGTTAGGTGACTTGCTGTATGCTTCAGTTTATGTCTTAACGTAATGAGACCAGATTTCTATTTGCGAGTCGAAGTGGCTTGCTTCAGAAGTTTTCATTGTCACTTAAATATATGTACTGTATGTATGTGTATATAATATATATATATATATATATATATATATATATATATATATATATATATATATATATATATATATATATATGTATATATATTTATGTATATATATATATATATATGTATATATATATATATATTATATAAATATATATATATATATATATATATATATATATATATATATATATATATATATATATATATATATATATATATATATATATATATTCCTAATAATACTTCTTCTATTAGGATCTTGATATTTTCCAATCATTCATTTCCACCAATGAAAGATAACGAAATATGGCTTAAAAGATCACTAGACATTTTTTTCTCCGTTTTTATATGAGACAAAAGATATTTCTGTACGAAAAGGAAACAGGAAAATAGAAGTTGAATATTTTGATTAAAAAATATCTTTCCTGCATCATGGATGAAACTAGGGCTCCCACTTCACAAAGCTATATATAGAGGTTAATAACGTCAATAACTCAGTAACTTGCCAAACTTAACTACCTGAAAGTCAGGTTCAAAGAGACTGCTCTAAATGAGGTTAAATTACCCGAAGTATACCTGGTAGAATTATTTCCTGGGATCAATTAACCGACGGAGACCTGAGATCAGCAGGAAAACCTTTTGCAATAAGTCACCCACCTTCATCGACGTCTCGGCAATTCATCCTCCGACGCCTTGGTCGAGTCCTACCATTAACTTCAACCTCTAGGATTAATCAACCAAGCTTTTAAGCAATTTGGGTAAACTGGGAAGTTTGGTGAAGTTATGAGTTTTCTCCGGAGAGACGGCAAGCTACAGAAAGAAACGACGGGCTGGGTAATTCTATCATATTAAGATCCCCCAAGAAGTTGTAAAATGTCGTAAAAAGGATATTGACCCTTATCTCTCTCTTCATGTCTGTATGGGGTGTGTCGGCTAACACTTCTAACGTTAGATAAGTTTCATAATATTTCTTGCATATATTACTTACTTGACAGAAATGAATTTCTGTCTCTCTCTCTCTCTCTCTCTCTCTCTCTCTCCGTCTGTCTGTTGATCTGTAGATGTATCTGTCTCTTTGAAATGTAAAAAAGGAATTCGTAGAATATTATTTTTCCGCAGTATAAAATGTTTAGGTCAAATTATTCAATGATCCAGATAATAAGCTTTTTGTATAATAATTACAGATTACTCCCTCCCTTCAGTAGTTAAAAGGAACCTGCTTGAAGCTGATGCTATAGAAACTGAACATTTCACTTCCTCCGAAATGCATTAGGAAGCTAGCGTGATAGCTGATTTTATTTTATTTTCCGTACTTAATTTATATACAAGGACTGGACTTACGGCAATGAAAGTGATTTGAAATTTACGTCACTCTCATTACAAGCGTATCACCTTTGCTGGGTATAGCCTTTTTTTTTTTTTACAGAATTACACAACGTCTATAAAAGTCTAACGCTATCCCAGCTTTTTCTTATGTAGCATTCTGCTCTAATTGCGATCATTCATACGAAAATCCGTGTCAGTGTCTCCTGCCGCCGTTCAGCGCCCAATTTAAAAACGAGTAGTAATTGGAGAAAGTTTCTTCAAATCTGGCAAAAGGCAATGACACATTTGCAAGGATTTGTGAATCTTAGTCCTTACAGGAATTGAAAGGCGTTCATTCATCAGTTACTGAGACATCGAATCCAGTTTAAGGTAATATGTATAAAATATTCATTGAGATATTTACCTGTTTGAAACGAGAGCGCGATACGTAACGGAAATTATGGGAGAAATAATCTGTAGCAAGAGTTTTCAAAGTTTTAGTGGTGGGCTACTGAAAAATGATTAGACAAGGCAGCTTCTTCAGTTTGCGAGCCGCGGTCTTACTGCGACAAAGTCAGAAGCAAACGTCTTTACTGAGAATCCCCGTAGGGGGTTAGTTCCGTCAGTGCACCTCACGTGGTGCACTGTAGGCATTAATTAAGGGTCTTTGCAGCGTTGCTTCGTTCCCTAGCTGCAACTTCTTTCATTCCTTTTACTGTACCTCCATTCATATTCTCTTTCTTCCATCTGTTTTCCACCCTCTATAACGATTTACCTCCTGTTAAAACTTTCAAACCTTCTTACTGTCAATTCCCCTTTCAGCACTGAATGACTTCATAGGTCCCAGGACGTGGCCATTGGCCTAAAGTATCTATATTCTACTCTATTTACAGAGAATGGTTCAGTCAAACAGGCAAACAAGCACTGTATTCCGCTAATAGCTACCGGGATCTCCCAGGTGAGAAAAGGGCAAATCATTAATTGCAGTTTCCCATTAGGACACAGCACTTTTTGGCGTAATACACCACTGAATGCTCGTTTCATGATGGCAGTTGCGAAAAGTGCTATTTCATGGCGATGTAACCACATTATTTCCATTTCTGTGAGTGGAAATCATTTTTACTTTACTGATTCTGCAAATACCTCTTAAAAGTTTCTCTTATGATAATTTCTTGATCATCTGCTTAAGTACTTGAAAATTCGAATTTGTGGCTGTTAGTATACCGTATGAAGCGAATCTTTGTCCTTTAATAGACTGTGGATATACCTAATATGTTTAGTTTTAAGAAATAACGAATTGGGTTTGGTCATTATTCTAAGAATTAAAAGACCAGTACACAACACAATTAATCTCTATGCAAAACATTTTTACCTTCATAATAGTCAATATTCAGTATAAGTTTTCGAGGCAAAAGAAGAGAGTTTTCTATTGAAGGGAATTATTCTAAGAATTAAAAGCCCAATACACAACACAAAAATCGATACAAAACAGTTTTACCTTTACAACAGAGACAATATTCAATACAAGTTTTCGCGGCAAAAGAAGAGAGTTCTCTATTTACTGTGAGGAATTGCCTACAATTCAGGTGTAAATCCGAAACTTTACATGACTTTATGAGATGTATTCGGCCTATATTTTGTAGTGCACCAGTCATCATTTTTACCTTATGGTTGATTTCGAAATTTTGTTTAATTTCAATTCACAATATATGCGCCATCAATTTTTGCGAAATTCTATGACGCGAATGACTGATAGGATATTTACATCTGATTTTTCGTTTTGTTTGATTGTTTTTAAATTACTTAATTATATATTTTCTATGTAAACGCGCGACCGCTTTCCATATATACATGCTTTCATAAACAAGCTTTCAGTGTATGTGTGTTTGTGTATATATATATATATATATATATATATATATATAGCACATATATATATATATATATATATATATATATATATATATATATATTAGCAAAAAACACACACAATTATACAGTCATATTATATATGTGTGTGTATGTTTGTTTATATATATTGTTATAAAGAAAAAATAAGTTAGGTTGAAAGAGAAACACTCAGTGAGGTTGACTGTCGTCCCTTACTTGAGTCTGCTGCTAAAGGACGACAGTCGAAAGGCCTGCAACACTCCATTGCTTCTTTCCTTCGTGGATTTTGTCTTTATTTATATATTCATCACGTTCCATATTTTCGTGATTCAGTTATGTTTTTTATATATATATATATATATATATATATATATATATATATATATATATATATATATATATATATATATATATATATATATATACATGCATAGTTAAAACGACAACGTGTCTAAATTAAACACTCGACACATGGGTACTTTCACGAATCAAAAATTAACTGTATAAATTTTAAAAATTTCGTGGTTAAGAATCAAATTTTTTTTTTTGTGGTATGAATGGAATCGATAACCATTAATTCTACCTTTACTGGAATGAATGTTTAATTATCAGTAAAATCAGACGCGGAGCGAAAGCTTCATTCACGTTGTATCTGTTTCAAGAAGGATAATTAAAATCGGTAAAAGTGGCGATAGCGTATGCCTTTTTAACTGACAACTCGCTTATGCTTTTTAACTGGCCCTACCTCTCTCTCTCTCCCCCCGTGCCAATATCCTGGCTCAAACCAAAAACTGTCTTCAGTGTCGGGTTCACTTTTATTTATATAGTTACAGTGTGGTGCGTGTGGTGTGCTCCCACTGTATCATGCCAGTAATGTCATGGTCTTACTTGACTTGCGAGATTAAGCTATTGACTCGCTTATTTATTTTACCCATAACTTGCATTTGATTTGATGAATAATAAATATTCGAATAGAGTATAATGTTTGGGGTTTCAACAATCTCTCTCTCTCTCTCTCTCTCTCTCTCTCTCTCAGTATATGTATGCATGCATGTAGGTATGACCAATTAAAATGCGTGAGTGCTGATAGCAGATATTTCTTCTTTACCCAGGAATCTGAAATACTTATCGATAAGTTAAGACTGATCATATTTATAGATATATACAGTATATGTATATATATATATATATATATATATATATATATATATATATATATATATATATATATATGTGTGTGTGTGTGTGTGTGTGTTTGTGTGTGTGTGTATATATGTATGCATACATAAGTGTATATATATATATATATATATATATATATATATATATAATATCTATTTTTCTGTCTTACTATTTTTCAAGATACTGTATCCGAACAGACATTTGTAATAGCTCAAATTTTTCCTTCTCTTTTCCCGATGAAAATCATTTTAGCACAAAACGGCGGACCCATCATTGTACTACCCACAAACATCTCACGGCCGAGATGTTCGGGCGCCATCACAAATGCTCGTTTTGACATCCTGAAGGCGCCGGGGAAGACGGACAAGTGACAGCCATATATTTTGCAGACGGCGCTCGCCAGTCAGACAAGTTATAAGCATATTTAATTTCCTCCGTCCTCTTTATCGTCGAGCCTTTCCTGACGTTTTACATCTTTCATGTTTTCGAAGTGAAAAATGGAGCGATTTTTTATTCGTGATGTGTATCGCGGGGGAGGTTTTTTTTTGGCATGAATTCGATCACAGACACACACACTTTATACATGTACATTATATATATATATATATATATATATATATATATATATATATATATATATATATATATATATATATATATATATATATATATATATATACACACAGTATATATATATACATATGTGTGTGTATTATATATCTATATATATGTAAATATAATTATTATATATATATATATATATATATATATATATATATATATATATATATATATATTATATGTTATATATCTATATGTATGTAGATATAATTATATATATATATATATATATATCAATGTATCTTATTCTTTATAGTACAGATGTGTGATTGATTCTTAGATGTGCTTTATCAAACCATATCTTTATTTTTATGAAATTTTCCAGTGATTTCCATTTGATATATTCCTATCTTTCATTTTATTTAATAAATGTCCGCTCCCATAACTCTTCGTTTTCATAAAACATGCGGCGCCCAGTAGCGATCAATTTGATATCTTCGAGGTAATATTATTAATATCGCTGTTGTAAATATGAGTATTATCTTTATATTGGAATTATTTTTCATCTTCCCCTGTGATCCCTGTAACGATATTTGGACGTTTGAAATTTTTGGTGGACAGAAAAGTGAATATGCGTATCATGTTATCTCATAAAATTCGTGATATTTGATGAGTCATTCTCAAGTGTTTAAAAACTGTTTCATCTTTGATGTTGCCACTTTATTATTATATCGACCTTAGGGAACGTTCTCTTATGATATTTCCTAAAGTCTTTTATTCGTCTTTTTTTTTTTTTTTTACATCTTTCCATATTTGTCAGATGTGGGGAACATTTGCTTTTTGGTTATCAGGCATTTTTTTTTCATTCAGAAAAGCATTTTTTGTACTCTCATGATTTTTTCCTTCGTCGTTTTGCCATTTTTTTTATATCACAGGACATATTTTGCTTGATGGGGATTTATACAACTTTTTCTTATCCTTCTTTTGATGTTTCATTTTTGTCTCCTCTAAGTTCCGATACAGAGAGCTCTTATCTCAGGATTCGTGCTCATTTTTCTTCTCCACATTAATGGAATTATCGCCTGTATCTGTTTTTCGGCATTCAATAAAATTCTGTTCACGGGATGATATTTCTCGATTGAAAACATTTTCATGCTTTTCCAGGACCGTGTTTTGTGAACTTACTTCTGTTTTCGTTCATTTAACTGGACAAACAATACTTTTTGCGACGATCAGAGACTATAAGGAAGGTCATTTTTGAAGAATGTTGAACATTAAATGCGATTCTGTATATAATATATATATATATATATATATATATATATATATATATATATATATATATATATATATATATATATATATATATATAATTAATGTGAGGTGATGCGACAGGACTTCATTTGTTGTCCTGAATCCCCACAGTCGACCCATTTGTTGGATACCAGAATCTGAAGTCAAGACAAGGACGTGGGGCTAGCAGTCTCATTCTCAGAGACTTTGTGAAAATCAGACTGCCGTACCCTTCTGGTTCCGTCCTCCGTAAAGAGGAAAAAGGCGATTTTTCTCACCAATTTCCTTCCCGTGGGGGGGTAGCGCCGTCAGTGCACCTCATACGGTGCACTGTAGGCATTACCTAAGGTTCTTTGTAGTGTGCCTTCGACTCCTAGCTGCTTCAACTCCTTTCGTTTCTTTTACTGTACCTCCTTTTATATTCTCTTCTATCTTATTCTTCACCCTCTCCTAGCAGTTGATTCATAGAGCAACTGCTTTGAGGTTTTCCTCCTGTTACACCTTTCAAACCTTTTCCTGTCAATTTCCATTTCAGCGCTGAATGACCTCATAGGTCCCAGTGCTTGGTCTTTGTCCTAAATTCTACATTCAATTCAATTCAATTCATCTCACCAATTTCCTCTTCTCAGAACATCATTAAAATGCGACGTACTTCCTCTTTTCCCAGTTGCGCCCTTCGAAGCTTTCCCATTTTCCTCATTAGCCTTCGTCTTCTTCGCCTTGCTCCCTATTAACCTTATTCCTTCACTGGAACGTATCGAGCGACCAATGATTCCTCTCGAGGGGCGCCGCCGAAGACGCGACGTCAGTCATCATCATCGTCATAAGCTTCCTCATCGTGCCTCGGTTGGAGCCTCTTGTCAGAGAGGCGATTCGGCCTCTGAGGAGGAGTTCGGTTTCGAGGGGAAGGGAGGTTTGCCGTCTTGATAGTGGAGTTTTTTTCCACTGATCGCGCTTCCTTTGGAACAGCGGTTCTTAACCGGGGGGTCGTGATCCCCTGGGGGGTCGTTTGGGGTTTCTCGGGTGGTCGCAAAGGGTTCGGGAGAATGTAATTTATTTTCATATATTTGGGTTAGCTGCTTTGGACCATGGTAGTTTAATGCTGATGATTTTTAAAAGAAAAGTCTTATCAAATGATATTTTCGGAAGGATGGTTATGTTGATTTTGTTTAATATGATAAGAGATTTTGCTATGTCTTTGGTAAAAATGAAAACTTTGTGAATAATGGTATTTCAAAGGCAATAACTCGTATTCACAACCATAAGTAAATAAAGTAGGAACACTGGTTCTTATATGGTAAAATATTTACTTCTTGAACAGACCTTTCTAAAGGCACAAGCTGGGGATGTACATAACTATAATAATAATTATATTTCCCCCCAAATTTCTCAGTAAAAACTTCCTTATCTTTGAGATGTCAAAGTGTAATGATTGATCTTCAGCATCGCTAACGATGGAACGATAATCGTCTTTACAGAAAATTTTCGGGAGAACAATTTGTCTAGTTTGAAGTCTGAATACTCAGTCCGGGATCAAAGAGGAAAGGTGAGTGTAGGGTTGTCGCCCATCCTCTTTTCTTGTCAGTCTTTCGGCTCCTGACTTCTCTGTCAAATTCCCACTGTTCGCCTTGTAAAACACCAAGCATTACTGAAGCTTGGAAGAATTTTAGGAGTTTTATTATTATTATTATTATTATTATTATTATTATTATTATTATTATTATTATTATTATTATTATTATTATTAGTTGAATTTTATTCATATAATATTATTATTGGAATTCCTCTCTCTCTCGAGAGAGGAATAGAGAAGAGAGAGAGAGAGAGAGAGAGAGAGAGAGAGAGAGAGAGAGATAGAAAGAGAAGGAGAAAGAAGGAGAAAGAGACCCAGCATCGGCCACAGAATGCAGATTACCTGAACAACGTATTATTATTATTATTATTATTATTATTATTATTATTATTATTATTATTATTATTATTATTATTCAGAAGAGGAACCCTATTTATGCAGAACAAACCCACACGGGCCATTGACTCGAAGTTCAAGCTTCCAAAGAACATTAAGGTGTTCATTCGAAAGAAATAATAGAAGATAAAAATGGAATAACACAGAAAGAGGAGATCAATTATCAAGTGGCAGTGGGTTACAAAGAGGCGTGGAAGATACTGCAGCAGGAATACGACGAAGTCATCGCATCATTCCCGCGAATCCCTATTATGCAGACACCAGGCATCAGTGACCGTGATACTTGCGACCCGGATGAATCACTCTTCATCAATTATGCAGACACGCTCTACAAATGGATCGGCTGCATTATTTCATGGCAACAGTCGTGTCGTGCTTATCCAGCCATTCACGCTAATGTTAGCGAAGTTCACGTATTTGCTGAATAAACATTTCTTTCTGCTCGGAGCACAGCAAATACAGCGACCTACAATTGCTCCGTTGGTTGGTTGGTTTTAAAACAGTTGTAATTGCGGAGTATCGTCCAAGGAGAGAGCTATTTTTATCGTGTAATGCGTAAAAGTAATAACTCAGCGCCTTTATGCTATATTGTAGTCGGTTGAATGATGTGAATATTCTGCTGCAAGTCGTGCTTGCGCGCGAACTTGGCTGTAGCACACACGTTATATATAAATACACACACACACACACACACACACACACACACACACACATATATATATATATATATATATATATATATATATATATATATATATATAAAATATATGTATGTATGTAAATTTATATATATATATATATATATATATATATAAATATATATATATATATATATATATATATATATATATATATATATATATATATATATATATATATATATATATATATATATATATATATATATATATATAAGTATATGTGTGTGCGCGTCTGCGGAAGAGATAGCGTTTGTTTGTGAGTTTTATACCATAAATCCCTTACCATATACCCTTGACATTTTCATACCTATAAATACCCTTGAGTCTTGCATAGAGAATGACAACAACATATTTATATATTCATATGTCCACGCTATAATAACTGAAGCTTAAAAACCGCAATTTTGAAATATAAAGGCAAAGACAATTTCGAGTACCATGAGTTCCTAATTCTTGCCGGGATCAACTTATTTGTCAAACTCCGTCTTTCTTGTGCATGTTACGTTTGTTCATTAACGAATATATAATGCCACTTGAATGGAGTTCTCTGTCTCTCGCAACTGCAACAGTGATATTCCGTTGGCGTTGAATATGGACTTTTATTTTTATTATGAACTCTAAACCCTGTAGTAATGTTTAGAACTTTTTGTCTTAAATTTCGCAAAATTCTAAGGATTTGAATTGAACAGGACTTGTATATAACTTTCGGTCTTAAATTTCTCGAAATCCTAAGGATTTGAATTAAACAGGGCTAATGTATACAACTTTTTGTTTTAAATTTCGCAAAATCCTAAGGATTTGAATTTAACAGGACTTATGTATACAACTCTGTCTTAAATTTCTCGAAATCCTAAAGACAAGTGAACAGAACTAATGTGTACAACTTTTTGTCTTAAATTTCGCAAAATCCTAAGGATTTGAATTGGACAGGACTAATGTATGCAACTTTCAATCTTAAAATTCGCAAAATCCTAAGGATTTGAATTGGACAGGACTAATGTATACAACTTTCCGTCTAAATTTCGCAAAATCCTAAGGATCTGAATTTAACAGGACTAATGTATACAAATTTGTCTTAAATTTGGGCAAAATCCTAATGATTTGAATTGGACAGGACTAATGGACACAACTTTCAGTCTAAATTTCGCAAAATCCTAAGGATTTGAGTTTAACAGGATTAATGTATACAACTTTCAATCTTAAATTTCGCAAAATCCTAATGATTTGAATTGAACAGGACTAATGTATACAACTTTCAATCTTAAATTTCGCAAAATCCTAAGGATTTGAATTGAATAGGACTAATGTTTACAACTTTCAGTCTTAAATTTCGCAAAATCCAAAAGACTGAAGTGAAGAGGACAAATAATAAGATATACGTTTCGTAAAAGACCTAGCATTAAGTAGGTCAGGAGGCCAATGGAATAAGAGTCTCCTTGGTAATTCTCTTGTTGCACTGTGCAGTGAAGTTTATCTAGATGAATGACCAAGATGGCCTAAAATAGATTGACGTGGAGAAAGCTGGTGCGAATTGCAATGAGACACAAGAAGGCCGGGGATCAAGAGAGCCCGTGATAGGTGAGAGAGAGAGAGAGAGAAAGAGAGTATTGGCCCAGCATTCCCAAAAATATTAATATTTGTCAGTAGGAATAGAAGGAAAGAAATTCTTATAAATAATAATAATAATATTTTATATATATATATATATATATATATATATATATATATATATATATATATAAAATATATATATATATATATATATATATATATATATATATATATATATATAAAATATAAAAAGACTAGTTTTTGGAAGGAATAAAGTTGTGAGTGTTGGAAATAAAATAAAAGTGTTTGACAGCCTGGCAAAAATGGTGGAAAATTTGATCATGCGACAAGAGAAAGGAGCTTTTGGACAGAACCGGTCCTCACAACAAAGAAAGACAAACGAGACGATGATTAGTCTAAAAGGGACAACCAATACTCTTCCGTCTAAGAGACGGCGTCCGCCAGACGCTTCGATTCCCCCCTCCACAAAGAATGGGAGATGAAGAAAAGTTAAACATATCTTAGAGCTGAAGACTCCGTAGGGGGGGCGGTATTACCGTCAGTGCACCTTATGCGGTGCACTGTAGGCATTACTTAAGGTTCCTTGCAGTGACCCTTCGGCCCCTAGCTGCAACCCCTTTAGTTCATTTTGCTGTACCTCCTTCCATATTCTCTTTCTTCCATCATACTTTCCACCCTCTCTTAACAATTGATTCATGGTGCAACTGCGAGGTTTTCCTCCTGTTACAACTTTCAAACTTTTTACTGTCAGTTTCCGTTTCAGCGCTGAATGACCTCATAGGTCCCAGTGCTTGGCCTTTGGCCTAAATTCTATATTCAATTCAATTCAGTTCTGTGTTCAAGAGAGCTGAAGTAAAAGAATAAGATTAGATTTCCATATTTTACGATTTTCAAAGAAACTTAAAATAACTTTGAGGGCTTTCATTCCCTTTACCATACCTCCGTTCATATTCGCTTTCTTCCATACGACCTTCCACCCTCTCTAACAATTGTTTCTTAGTGCAGCTGCGAGCTTCTCCTCCTGATACACCTTTCAAACCTTCTTACTGCCAATTTTCCTTTTAGCGACCGGTGACCTCATAGGTTCTAACGCGTGGTCTTTGGCATAAATTCTGCATTCTAAGTCCAATTACGAGAGCAGATAAAAATACCCGGCAGATGTTAAGTAAAACGCTAATGACCGAAAAGTTTATTTGGGATAATGGCAGATGGCTGGAAGTTGAGGAAGCGCGAGAAAAAAAAAAGTGTTTTCCAGACTTAACAGGAAAGCAAATTAAGGCAATATTTTATTGCTAGAAATCATTAATGTGGGTGATGTGTACAACTTGGATATTAAATGTCAATAGATCATAGTTGGAGAATTGAAAGCTTCCAGGAAAATTATAAAAATGGCTAAGCCCTATCGTGGAAGATAATTACCGTTTAGCTAAAGCTTTTAATAATTGATTTCAGTAGCATGTCTCCTTTCTGGGATAAATAAGAAGTGAATCCTAAACATAAGAAGATAAGGCATAAGGACAAAGACTCAAATCACTATTACTGCACGGTGACCACATCCAAGAAAAACTTGATGGCAAAAGTTGCAATTCAGTTAATTAAAAAAAAATAGAATACTATAATTCTCTACAATGGGGACGTTCTGTATAACGATCACTTGACGTAGATGGTATATTTGGGAAGTAATTATGAAAGCACGTCACTGAAGGCCAATCGATAAGATAAAGTCCCAAGGCCGAGTGCGGGGTGATATGGGGGGGGCGGCACACAGATATCACGTCCGCTTGGAAAGTTTGATACGCATACGTAAGGAGTGAGGTTTGGTTCATGCCCTCCGATATAATTGTGGTGTTAGCGTTCAAACGCATATTCTGAATTATGATTATTGGTTATTATATATATATATATATATATATATATATATATATATATATATATATATATATATATATATATATATGTTTCATATATACTAAGAAATCACAAAAAGTAAGCGTGATTTTGTTTATTAGCTGAAGCCACTGGGAAAGTTCAAGCTCAGCTAATGTGTTTATATATATATTTGTATATTTATACATGTGCATATATATATTATATTTATATATATATATATATATATATACATGTATTATATATATATGTGTATAAATATCTCAGAGAGAGAGAGAGACGTCATAAAATTATATGAAAACGAAACCTTCATTTAATGATTTTATGTGAAATTTCATTATCACCGAATAGTACAGTATACATTTAAATAGTATGGTTGTGAAAAGACGTTATTCATAAATATAATTAATGAAAAAATGTTCAAGAAATAGTCTTATTAGATATCGTGATTTATAATACCTCCAAATATTATGCTTCCTGTTTAGCCTTCTTTTCTTGGGCTATTTTGTCATTACGTTGCGATTCTTGTTTATGACACTTACAGTAACAATGACAGCAATGTAATTTAGAGTAACAACAGCAACAATAACACGATTATATCAGTGGAAGAGGTGAAAGATGACCTTTTTCTAAGAGTCTGCGGAAATCGCGTTGAGAGTTTTTTTTGACTAGCAAATATAAAAATAGAAAGTTAATGAACTATTGTCTAGTTAGATAACATATCTGCCAGAAAACTCAAAATATATTTATATACGGAACAAGTGTCAGAACTGTGTTTATATAAGAACTACTCGTACATATATGCATATGTATATATATATCTCCTAAGTAAATTAATTGTAATTAGTACTTCAGCTTCAGCAATGGATATTTGAAATCTTATATATATTATATGTATAAAATTATATATATATATATATATATATATATATATATATATATATATATATATATATATATATATATATATATTATATATGTTTATATAATCAGATATATATTATATTATATAATCAATTAATTCATTACTGATGGACAGAAACACTTATATGAACTTTTCGAACTAAAGAAAGACTTATGATATAAAACTGAAATGAAAAAGTGTGTAATGCCAGCTCTCCTCAACCCATCTTATCACTCAATTAATTCATTACTGATGGCATGAGCAATCGATAAAATATTCTATATTAAAGATATTCCTCTATGATTTAAAACTGAAATAGAAAAAAAGTGAGAATAACAAAAAGCTCTCCTCAACGCGAGACTGTTATCACTCAAGAGAGTATACTGTATATTGCATGAGTAATCGATAAAATATTCTATATTATTCTATATTCCTCTATATCTTTTTCTATGGCGAAATAAAAGCAAATAACAAAAAGAGACTGGGAGACTGTTATCACTCGAGAGAGTATACTGTATATTGCATGAGCAATCGATAAAATCTTCTATGTTATTCTATATTCCTCTATATCTTTTTCTATGACGAAATAAAAAGCAAATAACAAGCAGAGACTCGACTTCCTCCCTTTGACATGTGACCATGTAATCTAAGTAACCTCCCCATAGGGATTCGCTCGCTTGCCACACATGAATCAGTAATGATTCCTTTCCATGTTTCTTTTTTTATTTTATTCTAAAAAAGTTCATTTACGTGAAAATACTTACGACGCACAACCTCAAAGTTCATTTACGTGAAAATACTTACGACGCACAACCCCTCTTCATGTCTCATTTACGAAGGCGCTCCTGTGGGCTAATCCATTTTGACATGAAATCAAGAATACCCCAAAATATTACTGTAGGTTTGTACAGTGTCATTACCCAAAATATTACTGTAGGTTTGCACTGTGTCATTACACGAATGGGACAACCGTTGGACACGTAGTAATGTGAAATTAGCATCTTACTTCAATAAATGTTTGTGAACAATTTATTTATTATTTTTTGCAGTTTCCCTGAAATAGATGTAACGCAAAACCAGTCCTTCTTTTAAAGAAGATTGAAATTCAGTTTTGTGACGCGGCTCGGAATAAACTAATTAACCGGATTACGGTCAGTGAGCATCTGTCCTGAAAAGGCAAAGACTCGGATCTTTGAAACTGCGCCGCTAATTACGATCATTTTGCGAAAGAGGAAATTAGAGGAAGCAGTCGCAAGCTGTGTATCTTTCCCTTCACGAAAGACGGAGAAAGCGTAGGAGCATTGTCGGCCAAACTTTGCAATAGTTAACAGTTAAGACCAACCTTTTATTTTCTCGCTCTCTTGGCTCTAGGCCAGGAGCGTCGTAGCTCGGTTGGAGTAAAGTTTTTTCTCAGAGTTTTTGTCTATTTGTTTTTTTAATATTCTCCGCTGACGAGGAAATAAAAGTAATGTCAGTTATGAATGACATCATAAAGTAACGGGGAAGACATAAAAGTAATATTGAAATTTACCAGTATGTTTGGATGTATAGTATTAAATTGAAAACACGTCTAACTTAAATTATCTTGTCAACTGCGTATACATTCACAGTCAGGTATTGATTTACAGACTGATGTAGCCAGTGCAGTATATTATGTATGAACATACGGTATGTATGTATATATATATATATATATATATATATATATATATATATATAATATATATATATATATATATACATACATACATACATACATACATACATACATATATTTATTACATATGCTTTTGCTTATTAGAATAGTCATCTATTCTCTTACCTACTTTATATACTCATTTCATCAATGCTTTTACGTAACAAGCAAAACTTTGTGTAAGACCTGTATATATGTTGATTCCGTTTGTCGAAACTTCTAAACATTTGTAAAACATATGTCTACTTATGAATACGGTGAAGCTCAAGTACTTAACGAGCAAAATCATCCCAGGGAAATGAAAAAGTTTCACTCTGCCAAATGAGAACTTCTTGAATAACTTTACGCATATTATAGTATGTAAATCAAATACGGGCAAAATAACGGGCAGCTATGTTAATTAATGAACTGTTCAAAAGGAAAAAAAAAGACGATCTGAATGAAAAGTTTTTCCACCGGCAGCTATGTTAATGAATAAACTGTTCAAAAATAAGAAAAGATTAACTGCCTGAAAAGTTTCGGCAGGAGTTCCCTCAAACGCTCACCACGCCACGCAACTTTGACGACAAGAAAAAAAGAGAAGACTCAGGAATAAAGTCAATGAAATCTGACATCAGCAGTACTTACTTTTGACCTTCGCGGCTGAAAAAGACAGGTGGAAGATTTGGCGAGTGTGTTGTGGGGGGCGTGGGAGACTGTGGCTGCTGTTATCCTTTTTGGGGTGCGAGATGATGGGTTAGGTCCACGGCGAGATGTGTGTACGTGCGTGCGTGCGTTTGCTTTATCACCGACTTTATCTACAGCAGGTGGTCACGTCTTCCTGAAGCCGTGGCAGTGGGGGGAGGAGTCGGCAGCGAGGGCCTCACTCAGGTTTTATATATGCCCTGGCCTCGTCTGGCACCGCCCACCCTTGGCCGTGGCACCGCCCACCCTTCGCCGAGTGCGTCCGCCTACAGCTTCCCATTTCTCCTTACATATCAAATCGTCCTTTTAAGAGAAATTGTCGTTATTTGCGTTTATCTCTCGTTAAGCGTTTCTGCCGGGCTGGGCCGGCGAAATCATTAAGATATTAAGGCGTCTCTCTCGTCGCTTTGCTCTCATATAGAAAATATAATTATGAAAAAAAGATATGCTCAGAGTTAATAACCTTTGTTGACTTACATATTGAAATTGGCTCTGAACAGTAAACGATTCAACTCACATTTTCACTCATTTTTACCTATAGAGTAAGATAAGGTATGCATGAGGGGGGTGGGGGCTTGTGGGTGGAGGTAAGGATGAATGAAAGAGTGGGGTTGGAAGGTGGGGGGTGGGGGGTTTAGGGCCGTTATGCGGGGAAAAAGGGGCGTGGCCAACACATGACGTAAACGTGACGTCATCGGAACCACTGGGTCATCAACCACTGCAAGAGCATAAAGAAAAAAATACGTTACAGAGAGAGAGAGAGAGAGAGAGAGAGAGAGAGAGAGAGAGAGAGAGAGAGAGAGTGGGGGTTGGTAAAAAAAAAAAACATTTCCAGAGAGTGAAATTCTAGACATATCCTCTCTAGTAAAAAGGTTCCAGTGCTTAATTTCTGGGAGCTTTCGTGATGAATTAATTGCAAAATAGTGATCTGAACACTTCGTGCCAAGTTTCTTTCTGCTTCAAGAACAGTATTGTCCGAGTTAAGTGCATTTGTCAGATTTAAGTGCATTGGGCACTCACCTGCATTGTACACGCACACATACTTACGTATTGTAAGTACCACTTCATCATATGCCGGGTAGAGTTACCTTCCCGGTTTTCGACAAGCATTTGTGGGATGAGGTTGCTGGCCAGACGCCCTCCTCCGTATATTTTCAAGGAGCTAAACCCAAACTTACTTTATTTTAAAAGTTAAACAGAAAAATCTTAAATCAATGTTTGCCTTCCTTAGGAGATATAGACTCTCTATGCTTACGCAAACACACGTACACACATATATACGTATGTATTATATATATAATTATTTATATATGTATTTGTATATATATTCATATATATGTATGCTGTATTTGTATATGTGTAAATATATATACATATATAATATACGTGTTTATATACATTTATATATATACATATCTTATGTTTATTTGTATATATGTATATATAAGTAAATTTACACACACACACACACACATATATATATATATATATATATATATATATATATAAATTATATATGTATGATTTGTATATATATATATATATAAATTATATATATATTTGTATTATGTATATATACATATATATATATATATATATATATATATATATATATCTATATCTATATATATATACATCATTAATCTATACGAAAGATTCATTACAACGAGTTGAACAGCAGCGCGCACACACACACACACACACACACACACACACACACACACACACACACACACACACACACACTTTTCAATTCACATTTACTTCAATGTACTTGATTTTGCTTCCCTTATGTTGAGGACTTTCCGTACCTCTTTCTCTTGCTCTGTCTGCTGCCACATTGTAGGACTTCTTTTCTTCCGTCGCCTCAATGCATGAGAACAGTATATACATTAACCTACGTTTAGCTGTCTTATCACTTTTCGTTCTACGTATATTATCCGTAATAATCCACCCTTCAGTCCTTCTTCCTCGAAATGCACTGCAATCCATTTCTACTGACAGTTATATATATATATATATATATATATATATATATATATATATAACAATCCATTTCAACAGCTTATAAGACAGTTATATATATATATATATATATATATATATATATATATATATATATATATATATATATATATATATTCTCTATATATTCAACATCCTTCAACATCCTGATGTCAGGTTGTCGTGCAATTATGGAGCTTCAGAAGGTCAAGCGAAGGTCCAGTGCATTAATACCCTAATACTGTTCTCCTTGTATTTAAATACATTTTTATCCATTAATCTGTTAATTTATTTTTTCATTTTTAATAAGTGACATCTCTTCTTTTTGTATTTCCCTATACCTCCTCTTACTTCTTCCTAATGAATACCATATTCTCTGGGAGCTTAGATTTCAAGTTAATGGCCCCTGTGGTAGGCTTGTTCCATATGAATAGGGTTCATCTTCAAAATAATAATAATGATAGTAATTCTTACCAATGGTTGTGGCTCAAGAGTCCCTTCACATATACAAA
This sequence comes from Macrobrachium rosenbergii, assembly GCF_040412425.1. Taxonomy (NCBI): domain Eukaryota; kingdom Metazoa; phylum Arthropoda; class Malacostraca; order Decapoda; family Palaemonidae; genus Macrobrachium; species Macrobrachium rosenbergii. The sequence goes on from NC_089752.1 coordinate 2,281,972, forward strand.
CCATTGATTCAGTGCACAGTCAACTTTTACCAAACTTTTATATATACCTCGCTACATCCTGTGCATCCTTTTCCTGTGACTAACCACTTCTCTTATCTTATTGCCATTCGTTACATTATCTCCTTAATGAATAAGCAAGTCCACCTCTAATAATCTATTATATATAAATAATATATATATATATATATATATATATATATATATATATATATATATATATATATATATATATATATATATATATATATATATATATATATATATATATATATACATATATATATATATATATATAATATGTGTGTACACACACACACACACACACACACACACACATATATATATATATATATATATATATATATATATATATATATATATATATATATATATATGTGTGTGTGTGTATATATATACATATATAGATTGTGCATACATATATATATTTATTTATGTATTTATTTATTTATTTATATGCCTCGTGCGAAAATTCTAATCATAACACTTTACTTGAACCAGGAAAAACCCTCCCACTTACTTATTGATCAGGGTGTCGATGACCATAGTCGTTACGACGCCAGATTACGTAAACCAATCAATAATTCTACTGAACTCAAGCGGATCCCATGCTGCCGAGTCACTGAAACTAACTAGAGCTAATTTCTATATTTTTTTTCCTCTGCGCAATTTATTGTTATTTGCATGGAGAAGAAAAACCTGCGTAAAATATAATTAATTCACGTTTGCTTATTCCTGTTCCTCTCAAGTCTAATATTTGTAACTTTTTAATTTTCTGTAAAAGAAAATGATTGCGCCAGCTTTGTCTGTCCGCCCTCAGATCCTAAAAACTCCTGAGGCTAGAGGGCTGCAAATTGGTATGTTGATCATCCACCCTCCAATCATGAAACATACCAAATTGCAGCCCTCTAGCCTCAGTAGTTATATTTTACTTAAAGTTAACTATAATCGTGCTTCTGGCAGCGATATAGGCCATGCCACCACCGGGCCGTGGTTAAGGTTTCATGGGCCGCGGGTCATACAGCATTATACCGAGACCGCCGAAAGATAGATCTATTTTCGGTGGCCCTGATTATACGCTGTGCAGAAAACTCGATTGCGCCGAAGGAGCATCGGCGCATTTTTACTTGTCATTTCCTCCATAAAACGAATGTTTAACAAGAATGAGTGTATATGAAAATTAATCTCCATACTTATATACATATGTAGTAAAGAACTCTTCTATTAACCCCAAAGATTACGATACCAAAATATCAGATTCTTGTTATTTAGTAGTTTTAACAAGCCACTACAGCTTTCGTTTGGCTCATTTTGAAGGACGATGGAGAGTTTAATACACAGAAATGACTCTTGACAGTTGTGTGACAATCCGTTATGTAGCTCATTACATATCGTGAAAGCCTGGCTAAGTAGTCACGAGAGTAGCAGTGTTCGGTTGTCACATGAAGCAGGAGACCTTGGTATTTGGTTCTTCATGGAAAATAGGGAGTTTTTATATCTAGCTTTCTATTTTTCTATAAACGTGTGCATGTACATGTATATATATATATATATATGTATATATATATATATATATATATATATATAATATATATATTTATATATATATATATATATATATATATATTTATATATATGAAATTTTTATCACACCGTGATTTATATACAATCATGAAGCTACAAATGTCGCAATATCAAATTCACGCTACGTGAATTTGATATTAACGATTCATTTGTAGCTTCATGATTGCTTATTTATATATACATTATATATATACGTATATGTATGTGTGTATATAATATATATATATATATATATATATATATATATATATGTGTGTGTGTGTGTGTGTTTGTGTGTGTTACTTTACCCTGAATAAGCTTATCAAGACAAATTGTTGATATTTACTTCTTCGTGATTCTGGTACCATTGCAATAGGAAAACTATGAGTTGCAGCAGAATTTTTATTAACATTATTATTATTTTTACTGATACTGTAATATTTGTAATTGTAAATTCATAATCAGTGTACGTGACAAAACATTGAATCAGAGTAGATAAACATTATTAAGAAAAAAGACAAAGTTATATTACAAGCTGCATCTGAGATCTTCCTCCGTAAAAACAACCGAACAAATAACAGATTGATTGACAGATTTATGACTTTTATGACTACTAAATCTGGCGTCGCAACACCTAGGTTATTGACGCCATAATAAAAATAAATGGGACGCTAAAAAGATGAAAATATGGATTTAAGAGGAGTTTCATAAAAGAAATAAAAATAAAATATTTATATATACAATACTTATGGTTCTTTGCAGCGCCTCTTCAGCCCCTAGCTGCAAACCCTATTATTCCTTTTACTGTACCTCCGTTCATATTCTCTTTCTTCCATCTTACTCTCCACCCTCCCCTAACAATAGATTCATAGTGCAACTGCGAGGTTTTCCTCCTGTTACACCTTTCAAACCTTCGCACTGTCAATTTCCGTTTCAGCACTGAATGACCTCAAAGGTCCCAGCGCTTGGCTTTAGACCTAAAGACTATATTCGTATTCATTAATCATATATATATATATATATATATATATATATATATATATATATATATATATATATGTGTGTGTGTGTGTGTGTATATATATATATATATTTATATATATATATATATATATATATATATATATATATATATATATATATATATATATATATGTATATATAATCATATCTTTAAATTCGTATATACTGTATGTACATACTGCGTGTGTATATGATTTAAAATATATTGAGGAGGCCCGCCTCCCTCACAAAGACATATAGCTGCTCTATATTACAATCCTCCCCGAGAACTGTACAACAACAAAGATGAACGGACGTATATGAACGTATTTGCCAATTGCTCCCTCGTGACAAAGGGTTAATTACTCCGTGACTAATGCTTTAAGAGCTGCGTGTTTAGTCAAGTGTAGGGTCGTATTATTAATAAAATATACCCACATGCATATATCTATCTATATATCTCTATGTATAATATATAATTTACGACGATGATGAAGGCAGAAGCCTAATAAAGGGCAGATGGAGAGTCACACGGACGATTGACACCTTTTATTTTTATCTTTATAATTTTATGTAGTGAGGTCCATTTTTTATTAAATAAAATTGTGCCATTGCAGCCTTGAAAATGTGATGGATTATTGCGAAACGCCGTCGGCCACAATAAAAGCTGTCGATTGTCCGTGTGCCTCTCCAACTGCCCTTGGTCTCTCCGTGTATATATATATATATATATATATATATATATATATATATATATATATATATATATATGTGTGTGTGTGTGTGTGTGTGTGTGTGTGTGTGTGTGTGAGAGAGAGAGAGAGAGAGAGCGATTGTGGTGAATGGCAATAGTTAATGCGTTATTCGCGAACAGGTTTTTCTGCAATGTTCCTATTTTTTTTCGCGTCCTTTCTCTTTCCTAACATAAGGCCATCTTATTCTTTGAAAGTTTGCATCACAAGTGAACAGACGACATTACTGCGTTCCATACAAATGGGATGACGGCAGATACCGTTTTTCGTTTGAATTAGGAATTAGCAAATAATTTTAAAATGTCCTTTATCTATTCATCAGTCTTATAATTTGCTAGTTCCGGCAGTCAAATTCAGTATCAAAACAAAATAAGGGATTCATTCGTCCGAAAACGAATTTCACATATTTCAACATATCATTTCCTTTATTCGTCCGAAAACGAATTTCACATATTTCAACATACCATTCCCTTTATTTTTTAAAAATGACGACTCCTGGGAAAAGTGATTAGATCCAGCTAGTCTTCTACTATGATACTTTGACACACACACACACATTATATATGTATATATACATATTGGTAGCTTTTTCAGACATAAATTACCAAATAAAACTGTCAGTCAGCCGATAATTCTTAATCGTATAGTATATTCCCACCTTTTATTATAAAATAAATAAGCTGAAGATGATAGTTTGCTATATTTTCCTAAATTGTAAGCATCAGGTAACTTGTTCTGATTGATAACACCATGTCATTAAAAGTTAGATTTTTTATATCATTTATATATTTCCATTGAAGAACAATTGATCTGGCTTTTAATTATCTGAAAAAGGGATAAACCATCACGTATCCCTATTAACTGATCGACGACTTTTTCGAAACTGGGAAAAACAGTCACGAGACCATGCACATATGTTGGATGTTTTGTATATGAATAGTATAAAAAGCAAATGTCGCTGCATGTGATCACTTTAAAAATTGATGTCCATTACGAGCCTCCGACCCTTTCTTGCAACGTGATTCCCATTCCCAGATTCCCAGACTGAAGAATCATCAGAGCTTTCTCTTGTGATCCCTGATCCCCCTTTCCTGCCGAGATCAACCAGGTTTGTTGAATAGCAGAAGCACCAATATGCAGCAAATGTGCCCCGCTGTAGAACTTCTCAGTTCCAGAGGTCCTTTATTCCTCGCACCGCTGGGCTGTGGAACAGTCTCCCTGCAATTTAAATATCAAAAGCTCAAGCGGAGAGGAACAAACAAAAAGTTCATTATTGTAGTGCCAGTGAGATAAGTAGTATTAATGAATCATGCATCGAGTACTCAAGATTTTGAATAAGAAATAAAAAAAAAATCATCTGATACCATTCTCTCTCCTCTTCTCTGATTTGCTGCTGGCATCAGAGTTTTCCCTTCCAATGATAAAACTCTCCATTTCTCCCCTCTTACCATTTCATTTTCTACCTCGATCCCTTATATCAGGGATAATGACCGCACAACATTATATTTATGCCAAGGCTTAGCTTAATTATCAAAACATTTGTATGGATTAAGTAGAACCACTCCTCTCATCATTTTTGGTGTTGTACCTTTTATAAAGTCTTCGGAACCTTTTTAGTTTCTGAAAAGAAAACTATTGTGCCGGCTTTGTCAGTCCGTCCGCACTTTTTCTGTCCGCCCCTCAGATCTTAAGAACTACTGAGGCTAGGGGACTGCAAATTGCTATGCCGACCATCCACTCTCCAACCATCAAACATACCAAATTGCAGCCCTCTAGCCTTAGTAGTTTTTATTTTATTCAAGGTTAAAGTTAGCCATAATCTTGCTTCTGGCAACGATATAGGCCAGGCCACCACCGTGCCGTGGTTAAAGTTTCATGGGCCGCGGCTCATACAGCGTTGTACCGATACCACCGAAAGATAAACCTATTTTCGGTGGCCTTGATTACACGATGAACATAAAACTCGTCTTCGGCGCATTTTTTACTCGTTGGTATTGTACCTTTTAGAAAGTCTTCGGAATCTTTTTGTAAATTTTATATAATAGTTACCTGTACGGAATTTTCGTTCTTTGCAAAAGAGAAGACTTTGCAATAACGCTTCATGGTTAAAATCTTCTTTGCCATTCCTTTTCATGAAAATTGAAAAGCCTGAAACGAGTTAGCCTTGCAGATTGGCTCCTTGCGTCATTTTTGAGTGAAAGATTTACATCTTATCCTCACCAGCGAGTATTAGAACACCATCACCATGCCATAACGAAGGTTAAGCAGAAAGAAAGCATTTGTCAGAGAAAGTAAGAATGGACCTGAAGTCTGCTGGGGAAAGAGTGTTTTGTACGTTTGCTATGAAACCTTTAAAACCTCATGAATAGAAAACAATTGTATATTTCGGGATCTACAGAAATTATACGAAATTATTCATTAAGAAGCAGGGATGTAGTGTAAGTAGAATAAGATATAAAGACGCGTATCAGAAGTTTTTATGATTAAAGCAAAGCTTGAGTAGGATAATGCAGACGATAGAACGGCTGGCTAGGAGCAACAAAAAAATAATTAATGCAAATTGAAATAACTATCATGTTATTTCTTTCTGGGGTCAGTCACTGAAATTTGTAATACATAATATATATATATATATATATATATATATATATATATATATGCAAATAAATAACTATCATATTATTTCTTTCTGGGTCAGTATGTACAGAACTATACATATATATATATATATATATATATATATATATATATATATATATATATTATATTATCCCATACACAATTGTTCTGTGCATTAGTAGAATTACTAAAAGGACCTCATTCAAACTGGATGGTGTCTAATGGAGTTTTTTATTCAGAAAAAGTTACAAGCTTTCTTGGACAAACAGTCCACATTATCAAGTATCCGTATATGTATGTATATGTATGTATATATATATATATATATATATATATATATATATATATATATATGTGTGTGTGTGTGTGTGTGTGTGTGTGTGTGTGTGTGTATTTATATATAGTGTATATGTAAAGCACATTTGTTATTTATTTGTTCTCATTTGTGTGTCCTCTCCATCTTCATTCGAAGCCATCGCCATCCAGTTTGTCGCCTCTCCTCTTACGCCTCAGTAGTTTTGTCGCATCTTTCGTCCGTTCTCTCCTCTTCTTGAATTCTTCATTTCGATGCCTCTGCTTTCAGTCAATAGCTCTACGTTTTTACATGTCAGAACCCTGGCTCAACAACTTTTTTGGAGGTTCTCTCACCCTACATTTACTCGTTCTGCTTCTCTCTCTCTCTCTCTCTCTCTCTCTCTCTCTCTCTCTCTCTCTCTCTCTCTCCTTTACATTCCTTTCTAAGCTGTTTTATTTTACTGCTACGTGTCATTCATTTTCGATTAAGTAACTTTATATTCAATCAGTTTTCTGCATACACAATTATAGGATTGAATTCATAAGTATTTAGTGTAATTTTGATTACGTTTTCATGTTGAGTTTTACTCTAATTTATTTCCTGCCAGTTTAGTTTATCATATATTTGCATGTCACATTTAGACAGCTATTCTTTATATATTGGTTAATGTACTTGTTTGCTAAATATAGACATATATTTAATTGGTAGTTGCAGTATGTAAAGCCAGTCATATCAAGGATTATCTTAACATTTGTGGAAAGGGATATGCATCTGATATTCACGTTTTCATCACTAATGTCTTTTCTTTACTGAAACAACTTAAATTCGAACGATACGAAACCTACATTTTATATTCTGTTAAAAAACACTGATTTTCATTCCAAGAAAGGAAAATTCAAGACCATTTTAATCAGTTACGTACCATTCATTGCATCCCAGTAGCGGGGTAGTGCCGTCAGTGCTCCTCATGCAGTGCAAAGTAGGCATTACTTTGCAGGGTCCCTTCTGCCCCTAGCTGCAACCTCTTTCATCCTTTTACTATACCTCCGTTCATATTCTCTTTATTCCATCTTACTGTCCATCCTCTCCTAACAGTTGATGCATAGTGCAACTGCGAGGTTTTCCTCCTGATACACCTTGCAAACTTTTTCACTGTTTCCGTTTCAGCGCTAAATGGCCTAAGTTGCCCCAGTGCTTGGCATGTATGCCTGCAGTCTATAAATCAGTCAATCGAACCCTTAATTGCATGTCATTATTGTTACCTTCAATATTTTCAAGGTCATTCTTAATATCATTCAGAAATATATGATACTTTTACTTCTTCCTAATTTCCCACTCTCGTTTCATCACGAATTTTACGCTTGACGTGTCCCCAGATGCCTGCATAATTACTTTATAAATTTCTGCTACTCATTTCTGCTTTCTCTTTAAGCATATAATTACACATGCCAATATTCTCCATAAAGGTCCCATTACAATGTTTCTATTCTTTCCACAGCAATTTCCATATAAAACATAGAATCTCTATTACATTTACCCTCTTCCATGAACATGTAACGTTCTCTAATCAGCAACTTCACAATGCTTGTCTCCCCATAATGCATTGTGGAGTTTCTGATAATGCAGCTTATTCCATTTGCACCTTCCCTCCATCCCCGAGCTTTCCGACTGCCTGATCTTGTGTGTTTTGGAGTCACTCCTGGTCTTGAGTTCAGGGTAACATTAGTAGCATTATTCACATATTCCCAGCTCTGGCCGACAGTCTTCGTTAACACTAACTCAGCTTCGTAATATTTCTCTTCATGTGCGTCGCATATTTTCTTACTTTATATTAGATCGTCGCCCTTTGTGAGACGAGGAAGAAATCAAATGTGCCAAATTTGCAGATATTTTTGTTTTGATTAGAAGGAAGACTGTGAAAAGAATTTCCAAAATACTCGGAGGACCAAGTTGCCAATGAACTCTCATTCTCACTGTTGGTGCTTTGGTATGTTTTTACGATTACGAGAAAGGAACAAAAACTAGCAAATGAGCTCATTTGGAAATTATCAAGCATTTTCGAGTAATATGAGAAGACAAAGAATTACGAAAGTATGGAAAAAAAATTTCCCAAAGTGGATGCTTTAGGAAAGATACTTGGAATATGGAAGCCCGTATAGAAAAGTTCTGATTAATAAGTTTCTTTAATAAGATGGATTTAGCGTGGAAAATAGTGAAGGAAAAGAATATACATCTAACCATAAATTATCCTTCTATCTATCTATCTATCTATCTATCTATCTATCTATCTATCTATCTATATATATATATATGTGTGTGTGTGTGTGTGTATACATGTATGTATATATACACACACATATATATATGTATATATACGGTGTATATATACTATATATTACAGTATATGTATACTATATATATATCTATATATACATATACGAGTATATATACTATATATATACGTATATATATATATATATATATATATATATATATATATATATATATATATATATATATATATATGATCCAAGTATCCTGCAGCAGTCGACTGATTATTAGGCACATAATTTACTGAATCGATCAGCTGAAAACAACAGGCTTTATAGGAGTGCACGCCTACCGCCCCTGCCTTTGCCTAGGACTCGAGGTTGTGGCTTGCAAGGTGAAAATGCTTCTTATCTTTAGAGCTTAAGTCGTTATCTAATTGAGTTGAGCCTAAGGAAAACGCAACAGAGATTCAGAGTGGGAACGAGAGACTTGAACCCAACCCAAGTTAAGCAACAGCCACGCACATTTATACTTAGAACGAATGAAGTAATACTTAGATCGCAGAAATAAGGGCCGCAAGATTTTTGAAGCACATATGGGATGAGAAAAAAATATGAAGCACAGTGTCCCTCTAAACATGTGAAGATTTATATGCAATTAAGAATGAAATATTATGGCAATAATCTTCGTGTTTGTGCCGTTATGATGCTGGAGAGCAGTTTCTGAAAAACAAAAACAACCTCAGGATTAGCTGAACTGTTGATGGTATATCCTTACAGGCTGCGATTCCCCTTTGTCTTGGTAATTTATCGTCAAAGATTTGTGCTTATTTGTAGGAATTTAGTGTTTTTGAAGTCCCTGGTGGGTATTATCATGAGTTGTTTAGAATCTTAATACAAATACTGATCGTCAAAGTGATAAATGTTATCTTTGAGAAACTTGCAAAAAAAAAAAAAAAAATCCAAATTTAAGTGTACTAATAGCCAGCCATTACAAGATCGTTTTCTGGGAACATCTGGCAACCTCTGTCTCCAAATGTTGGTTGTTGACAAAAATGTCGTGATAAAAATTACATATTGAAACAGAGCATTTTACTATGTCTTTTGCATAATATTCACTCGGTATAGCTTGCAATTCTATTTCAGTTTTCGAATGAAAGATAATTTTCTTGCTAGCACGATTTGAAAGTGTTACACTTAAAATTCTAAATGATTCGTGAGACGAGAACGAGTGAGAAGTCAAACATCTCTGTACAAAAGTTTGCTGATATGAACTGCAGTCTTGTTCTTTTGTCAGAGTGAAAGTAAAAGTTAGAACATTAGGAAGATTAATTCAACTCCGCGCTCTGCTTGCAGGACGATAGCAGACAGAATTGCCCTCTGTCATTAAGGTTCATTCGTTTGTATGTTAGTATCGCTTGAGAAAGCATGTGGTATCTTCTACCATGCATATGGATACGATGCACATTCATGTATGTATGTTTAATATATATTAATATATATATATATATATATATATATATATATATATATATATATATATATATATATATAGTGTGTGTGTTTGTGTGTATTATGTATGTATGTACATATGCATAGATATTCATGCATACACGTGTATTGTTTACTGCGGACCAAACCTTCGTTCGTAAATAACACGTGCATAAAAGATTCAGTCATGCACACAAACGTACGGAGAGGACATTGTCGCATTCCACGACCTTTAAACCACCCTCTATGCATGCAAAGTGGCCTTGCCGTCTCCCTGGAAGCCCGGCATTAGAGCATACTTTCAGAGTCCGAGCTAATTTCCATCGCGGGAGATACTCATCCGTCCTTGGTAGCCCTGGCTAGCGCTGGAGTCGCGGCGTCTGGAAGTCCGGGGGCTGGAAAACCCGAGGGGCGCCACAGCCCCATACGTCAGTATCTGTTTCCCGCAGTTTACCTTTAAATGACAGCGGAGGAGGGCCTGCCGAAGTAATAAAGCTCTCGGTGGGGGGGCGGTGGTAGGATATAAAACGTGTGCCCTATGCCATCCCATATCCTCAAGACGTTAAGGATAACCAGAGATGAATTCTTGTTATTCACCCTCAAAACTCGGTTAGGATTCAATGAGACTTCTTCCCCCCCCCGCCCCCGCCACAGCCTCTTTGGGCCACGGGAGCTTTATATATATTTGCATTAAATTTCCGGTCCCCAAAAGGCCAGTCGCTGCTGGTCTTGCCGCCGAATTGCGCCGGATTCCTTCCCTGCTATTTTTAGCAAGTTCTGTTTGCGTGAGTTAGATTTATAATGCGATGTAGTCGTTGACTCCGGTGCTTGCAGACTTCGCTGCTTTTGTTTTTCTCCGCTTTCTTTGCTTCCCGCTCGTTCTTTCTTTCTGTCTTTCTTTTTTTTTTTTTTTTTGTTTGACATTAATTCGCGTCTTTCTCTGTCCGGTGTGTATTGGTCGACTTTTAATTAAAAATATTGGCGTCGTTACATGTACGTAGTGATTGGATGTGGCTTCAGTTAAATGGGTTTGTTGTGAGCTGTGTATGTTTGTGTGTGCATATATATAATATATATATATATATATATATATATATATATATATATATATATATATATATATATATATATGTATTGTATGTACATAAATTAAATACACACATATATATACATAATTATGTAAATTTCTGACTCACATGAGTTAGCTTGCATCCAGGTAATTCCTCGGGTGCAGTTGCTCTCGGGTTCCAACTTCTTTTAGACTTGTATGGCCTAGTGGGCAGCGCCCTTGCCTTTCAGTTGAAAGACCTGGGTTCGATCCTGATGTGAGTCAGAAATTTATTTCTGCTCCACACATGATTGTGTGTTGATTATTTCTACCATAATTATGTATATATGCATCAATTATAACACAAAAGCTTTGGTATGTTTATCTCTTCCATAAAATTACTTTTCTTATTGGCTAAAAGTTCTTCTTTCACTCAAATCAAGATTATATGATTCGTATGTAATTTCAGTACCCCTTTGATGAATTTCACGCACTGAAGTTCATGTAAGCTTCAATTTCGCGTTATACTGCTTATTTTCCAACGTAAAATGAATCATAATCCTGGAAATGATTCAGATTCCATGAATGAATTAAGTGCCTGCTATTCCGACTGATAACTGCAACGTCTGAGGTTATGCAGATACTTTAGTTAATTTTAATGCAGCTTCAGATCGTGATTAAATTACTCGGTACTGGACAGGGAGTAATCACTGAAAGCTAGGTCACCGTACCAGGCGACCCCATCAGATAGCACATAAATTACAGGTCGTAAGCTGGAACGTGCACATAAATTTGCATGAAGGAAGAGGAGTCCTTGTCATTCTAGATTTCATGATACTTTAGCATATGGATTGAGCTAAAATGAAAAGAATAAGTCTTGAAGGCCAACGCCTTTTTGGAGCCACCCCGCTTTTGGAGAAAGTGCATGATAAAAAGGAATTTGTATGTGTATGTATATATGTAGATATATTTGTATATATGTACATATATGTATATTTACATTTAATACATTATATATATATATATATATACATATATATATATATATATATATATATATATATATATATATATATACACATATATATATATATATATATATATATATATATATATATATATAGATTTATATATACTGTATATATATAAAACAAGAATATGAATTTCGGAATGAAATGGAAAAAAAGCCTTCGTCCAGTTAGGGAATCGATCTTTGGTGGGGAGAAATTGCAGATCAGCATTCATTCAGAAAAAGTAATATGAAAATTAATTTATAGTAACTCATTGGTAAAATATTTGGAATTCAGACTATTTTCCCCCTAGCAAAGGCAGGCCCAGGCCCAAGCGTATAGCGTTATGTTGCCTTGATTGAAGTATATGGAATATATTTGTCACACGCATACACTCATGCACACACACACCTATATATATATATATATATATATATATATATATATATATATATATATATATATATTTATTTAATTATATATTTAATTAATGTATAATATATATGTTTATATATGTAAAAATATATATATATACACATGCTGTATATGTGCATGTGTATATATATATTTGTATTATACTGTATATTATATATATACATATATATATATATATATATATATATATATATATATATATATATATATATATATATATATATATATGTATATATATATATATATATATATATATATATATATATATATATATATATATATATATATATATACATAATATATACATATACAGTATATATATATGCACGTATATTTCTACATTAGATTTACACAGTCAGTTTCTATGGTTTATATTTCGTTTGCTCGAACATGAGAATATTGCCATTCTTAGGTAAAAGACTAATTAAATTTTGCTTTTAGTGAATATAGTGGTCAGCAATTCGCAATTATTTTTGCATATTAGTTTTTCTCGTTCGCTCTCATTTATTTGCAATTTTAATTATTTTGGTGGGGTTTTGATGTCCTTAATCCTATATCAATTTTCAAGACCTGTACAGTAGAAATGCCTAAATGTATTAATATTCATAGGAAATAGTTAAATCGAGTCAGTGATTTATTGTATTTTTCTATTGCATGTGTCTGGCAGTTCAGCTGAAATCGAATACAGTACCCATACACACTCAGTTTTCCAAGAACTTTGGTTGTAGTAAAAAATTTCATGGGGGCGGCACAAATTATCATATCATATACATACACACACACACACACACACACACACACACACACACATACATATACATATACACATATATATATATATATATATATATATATATAAATATAAAATATATATATATGTGTGTGTGTTTTTGTATATGTGTGTAGCCTATATATATGCATACATATGTGTGTATATATATGTATGTTTTTCATGCTTCACTTGCCCAGGTGCACTCACCCCTTGGATCCGCTAGTGCTTCAAACGCTCCCTCGAGGGAAGCAAGCAGACTTTATTATCCACACCTGGTGCGGGGGAAGATTCTTATGTCTTAGCAGTCATGGAAGAGGAGTTAAATATCCGGCTTAAGTTTATCTGTTCTCGCTTGAAGATTTCCTTGCTGTCTTGCGTCACTTGGTGACGTAAACAAAATCTCAAAATTTTGGTTCTGAGACCTCTATCCTCCCTGCAGACTGATCGAGGTATATGCATCAGTCTCCTCTCCATCTGCTCACACGTTCGTTCCATTTTTGTTTACGATGCATTTAGAGGGATTTTAACGAAGGCTGTTTGAATGTGTCTCGCAATTGATAAAGCGTAAGTCCGGATGCACTTTGAGACAGTTGGGATTTGCGATCAGTTTTTACCTTTTTCTCTATTTTGATGGGAGAGGGGGCAGTGGTCAAAAGTAGAACTGAAACTTGACTCTTGTGCACGCAAGAGACCAGAGAGAAAGAGCAGGTGCACGCACGAGTTTGTGAACTAGAGTTAGTTACAACTGGAATACATACGGGGACTTAAAGTTTTCAGCTGATGCAGCCTTAATTGGTAATAGTGACAAGAAATTACAGGAACCGGCTGAAAAGTTTCAAATTGCAAGAGAAAAGTGGAAGCACTTGAGGCGAATGGTTTGTGCAGTTGAAGTGTTGTAACGAGATACGAATGTCGAAAATGTTAAGAAGACAATTGGGTAAATAGGTTAACGTAGCCAAGCGGAAAGAATGGAAGGTTGTACGTTACGAGAGAGAGAGAGAGAGAGAGAGAGAGAGAGAGAGAGAGAGAGAGAGAGAGAGAGAGAGAGAGAATACTTAGTTGATTTGCATGTATTTGCATAACAGCGAATTTAGTATTGTTTAATTTAGGATGTTTTAAAATATTATCCTCTGTTTCTCTTTCGCGCAAAGTAAGGAAAAAGAACAAATGTTTTATATTATAAGATTAGGACTTTTGTGGGTAAGCCTTCCCCCTTAGTACAGCCGTAATGACGATGAAAATTATTTATGAAAACTAATCGCATATTTTGTTATTTATGAACACGTTACAATAAATATCACGGGGAATGAGATTAAGCATTGACTGGAACTTTCAAGAAGAGAGAAAAAAAAATCATGTAGAAAGTTACGCCCGGTTCCATTATCTTTTTGGGACATTGGCAGTCACGTGCTTCGTGCTAACTTATAACAGAGGAACTAGGATAGTTTCTCACGGGAATGGTTGCCACACAGGGATTTTTTTATTTTTTTATTTTTTTTTTTTTTTTATTTTTTTACGAGGGGTCAGATTTTTTTTTTTTAATTTACGAATCATACATCTTGACGCGCAGTCATTTAATCTCTTCATATATTAACAGATGATATTATTGGTGAATTCAGATATGATTTTCTCCTTATTTTTCCCCGTGGTTGGTTAGTGCCGTCAGTGCGCCTCATATGGTGCACTGTAGGTATTACTTAAGGTTCTTTGCAGCGTGCCTTCGGCCCCTAGCTGCAACCCCTTTCGTTCATTTTACTGTACCTCCTTTCATATTCTTTTTCTTCCACCTTACTTAACAACTGATTCGTAGTGCAATTGCTTTGAGGTTTTCTTCCGGTCACACCTTTCAAACCTTTTACTGTCAATTTCCGTTTGAGCGCTGAATGACGTCAGTGGTCCCAGCGCTTGGCCTTTGTCCTAAATTCCATATTCAATTCAATTCAATTGTCTCCTTTTTACTCGGCCCCTTAAACACTCAAGTGGACATACTCCTTTCAAAAGCGATAGCTTACGCGAATATTAGTCATTCAGTTTAGTATTAATCATTCGCGAAGTGCATAATGCGAACTCATGATCTCGAGGCAATTATAATCCAGCTGCTGCAGTCGGTATTAATTGGTCCTAATTAAAATGATAATAATTGGACTTTCGATTTTTCTCCTCTAAATACTATTATTGGCCTTTTTGATACCCCGTTCGCCTTTAAAATCCCATTACCTAAATTTAATGATTAACACCTGCGGGAACTTTTGTCTATAATCAATACGAGTTTTGCTTCAGTGGAATAGATTTAAGAGTCGGAATTAGCGGCAGGGGCGGGAGAGAAAAAGGTTGGGAATTCGGTGAAGTTTTCCGTTTCGTCTCATCATATTTTTAACGTAAGAAATTTTCTCGTAATTCATTCAGTTTTTTCCACCACTTTTCTGTTAATGTCCGTACTCAGCTGTTTACAGTGAATTGAATATAGAATTCAATGCCTGAGCACTGGGATCTAGGAGGTCATTTTAGCGCTGAAATTGATTGTAAAAAGTGCTTGAAAGGTGTAACAGGAGTGTGTCCCAAAGTTAAGCTGCACTATGAATCAATTTGTAGGAGAGGGTTAAGAAAGCAGATGGAAGAAAGAGAATATGAAAGGAGTGTACAGCGAAAGGAACGAAGGGGTTGCAGTTAGTCGAATACTTCAAAGAACCCTTTCTAGAATGCCCCGGTGCACCACATGAGGTGCACTGACGATGCCTACTCTTCTACGGGATC
>NC_089752.1:2303000-2320500 GCF_040412425.1 Macrobrachium rosenbergii
CAAAGGTTAAAGGTAGCATTACACCCACTATTAGGCTAACGAATTTCAGCAGCCACAATCAAAATTAAAAGTTTGCATATATTTTCGAGGAAATGTAGATCACGTGAAATTAGCTTTATGAAAAGAGTAAATGCCAGCGGGTGAGCAGCAGAGATAATTAGAAAATATAAAACGAAGTGAAAAAAAAGTTATTCCAATATGGTAAAATGGTGCTTGTTTAATTTAACTTCAAGAACAAGGCTTTATTTTAGAATTATTATAATAAAAATATGGGGAATTATTCACAAGGAGGCTAATACAGAAAAAAGAGAAGTAAAGATCAAAATAATAATGCAAATGAACACTTTAACAGCCTCTCTCACCATTAGTCCTTCAAGAACGGTACGTGTATACTAAATTGCTCAAAAGTAGGTGAGTTACACGTCATGAAATTAAAGCAAAGTATCATTGGGCATTAGATTCGCATGGTGGCATATCCTCAGATTAGAGGTGTAAGCATCCAAAACACGGCATACACACTGTCCCATACCTCTGGAGAGAATGGAATAATAAGGACTCTTGTACTGGGATGGGTGACATCGCATCACCTCGGTAAAATAAAAAGAATGCTTGCGTTCTGCAGAACGAGTAGCGCCCACTAACATTTGTAAATATCGCACTACAGAACGAGTAACATGGGCTAACCCAACCCACTACAAGATGCGTAATATTGGTTAACGTTCTGTGAAAATGAGTAACAGAATCATTTAAGAGAGTTCTAAGCCGTAGGGGCGGTAGCCTTAAGTGCACCTCATACGGTGCACTGTAGGCATTACTTAAGGGTCTTTGCAGCGTCCCTTTCATTCCTTTTACTGTAACTCCATTCATATTCTCATTTTTCCAGCGTACTTTCCATCATCTCCTAACAATTAGTTCAGAATGTAACCAGAGAGGTATTCCTCCTGTTACACCTTTCAAACATTTTTAGTCAGTTTCTGTTTCAGCGCTGATTGGCCTCATAGGCCCCAGTACGTGGGCTTTGGCTTAAATTCTATATTTAAAAAGAGTTCTAGCAGAGCGCAACCTGGAAAGCTCTGTATATGAATAATTCTTGAGAATTTAAACGAAATCTTTGCAAAAGAGAAACCGATAGAATGCACTAAATTTATGAAATGACTGCCTTTGATAACCTCGAAAATTCTGAGCACGAAAAATGCGGGGAACACATGAGGATCTTCAAATATGATGGAAAGCTGCTTAGTATGACAAGAGTTAGGAAGGACTTTGGACATACAGTTGGTCGATAAGAGATAAATGTGCCAGCTCGAGATAGAGGGAATTGTAATTCGTTCCACCAGATATTGAAACGACTGTGTTATCTCTGTAGCAGGGAGATTTTTGATGATGAATGCGTGTTTCCAGAAATAATGTATTCTCTTCGCTGAGTGGAGAACTCTATCAAAATAATGGCCGTTCTACCAGGAATTATCTTTATAACAAGATAAGTAACTTTATAAACAGTAGGGTTTACGACACGCTATAAAGAAAGTTATGAAATCCCAAACGAGTTAATGATAATTTTTTATTTCATCCGCTGCACGATATAATCACCGTAAATAACAATGGAAAAAGCGGTTATGAACAACATAAACATTGTGTAATAAAAATCCACAATTATATAGTAAACTGTATTACCATGTAAAATACAAAAGCAAAGACATTCGAACACCTGAACGGTGTTCCCCAAAAGTCAGAACACAAACTGTTTTCCACGAGATTGTGAATTTCTTAGCAACAGAAACACTATTTGTTACTAGGGATAATAAAGCAGACCGCTTGCAAACGTCGAAAGTCGTGAAATTGCAGACGAAAAGTCCCATTCTCCTGGACTCCGATTCGCATTTTGCTCTGGGAACGGAACTACGTTATTTAAATACCGCTGCTGTTTTGCCTAAAAATGTAGAATGTATTCTGTGTATTTTGTCCTGTCCCCCTGTGGAGAGAGGCTTGGTTAAACGGTCACTTAGGCATATTTTAGGTACC
This sequence comes from Macrobrachium rosenbergii, assembly GCF_040412425.1. Taxonomy (NCBI): domain Eukaryota; kingdom Metazoa; phylum Arthropoda; class Malacostraca; order Decapoda; family Palaemonidae; genus Macrobrachium; species Macrobrachium rosenbergii. The sequence goes on from NC_089752.1 coordinate 2,305,023, forward strand.
GTACTTTGGATTCAAAGGAATTCTATCAGAGAATTTATGGTAATTATTGGGTTGAAAGGAATTCTGTCAGAGAATTTATCGTAATTATCGGATTGAAAGGAATTCCATCAGAGAATTTATCGTAATTATTGGATTGAAAGGAATTCTATCAGAGAATTTATCGAAATTATTGGATTGAAGGGAATGCTATCAGAGAATTTATCTTAATTATTTGATTGAAAGGAATTCCCTCAGAGAATTTATCGTAATTATTAGATTGAAAGGAATTCCCTCAGAGGATTTATCGAAATTATTGGATTGAAAGGAATTCTATCAGAGAATTCATCATAATTATTGGATTGAAAGGAATTCCCTCAGAGAGCTATTCGTAATTATTGTGGGATCTCAGAGCTTATTTGTAACTGGTTTAAAAAAAAAAAAAAAAAGGTGAGTGAATTTTGTAAACATTTTTAAAGGAACGAAAACAATTTTGTTCATGAGCTATCCTCTGATTCCAGCGATGGATTTGCAGGCCGTTGTTTTGGGATAAAGTTAAAGGTGGCCGGTGGTCTGTCTCTAAACAAAATTCCCCGTCTTGTGAATTCACCCGCTGAAGCATTCGCTTGAAAACTCTCCTTTCCTTTATAGAATGACGAGTATTATGTTTACCCAGAGAATTCCTGTGGGCTTCCAGCCGCAAGTTCATGAAATGTCTTAACATTTAGATTTAAAACTTGGGCCCTGCGTTTTCTACGTTTATTTATTATTAAATTTCTGCGGTTTTGCATTGCATAGGCAAGGCTTTTTATTGGAAAAGTTTTACGAGATTGGTAAAGTAGATAGTAAGATATCTTTAAATTTACAGAATGGATATCCAAATATTTTGGGTGTATATACTTATTATAGAGAAAACAAAAGATGGTACATAGCGGTGGTGTGCAAATTTACAAAACAAACATTGCATGATCACTAAGCGTTTACCTATGTACATAAGTCAATCCTACTAGATTCTTTGATAAAATAAAATTTATTCTTGAGGAAAGAGGAATAAAAAGTAAGGGCTATATTATTATTATTATTATTATATTATTATTATTATTATTATTATTATTATTATTATTATTTTTCAGAAGTTGAACCCTATTCATAGGAAACAAGATTCACAGGGGCCATTGACTTGAAATTCAAGCTTCCAAAGAATATGGTGATCATTCGAAAGAAGTAACAGAAAGTAATGGGAAAATGGAGGTCGGCTATCAGGAAAACATGAATTAACAAATTAATTGGAAAACAAGGAAAAATAATATAAGAAATACTATCATGGGTCAAGGCAGGATTTTGTTGGTGAGGCAGTCGGTTGCTTTGCTGGCTTGTGCTCTGCTTGTAAACATCGCATTCGAATTGGAAGCAACAAAACACAAATATAAAATTTTATCCCTTTCATCAGTCTCTCATTCATCTTGCATGTTTCATTCCCTCCTTATCCCTCCAGGAGGCGTTACCCAGCCAAAAGTCGCCACAGGACCTATTAAAACCATCGCCCGGATAGATGGTCCAATTAAAGCTGTCTGGAAAGAATAGTCTTTAGCTGAAATTGTGGCTAAAAGGAATGGCGAAATTAAAGGAAAAAGGGGGGCATGAAAGGGGATGAAGGAAAAGGAAATAAAATGGTTTGATTTATCCATTTATTTGTTCCTTGGTGGTCCGTGGCTGGACCCTGGTTTTCGAGAGGCGCACCTCGCCCTTTGAGTTTTTGAGTTCGCTGATTATATCGGAAAAGCTGTGGAGTAGTTGGCAGAAGTACGTGCACACATATATTTTACGTTCGTGTAAGGTACTTCAAACGCACGAACACCTATATTACCTTCATGTAAAGTGCAGACGAAGATATATATATATATATATATATATATATATATATATATATATATATATATATATATATATATATATATGTATACATGTATAAATATATAATATATATATATGTACATATATATATATATATATATATATATATATATATATACATAGTATGTATATATATATAATGATATATATCATTATATATATATATCATAAGATAACCTTAGCATAGGAAATATGATAGAAATTGAGGGAACAAGCAGAATGCTATTACACACACACATATGTATATATATATATATATATATATATATATATATATATATATATATATATATATATATATATATGTAATAGCATTCTGATTGTTCCCTCAATTTCTATCATATTTCCTATGATAATGGTTATCTTATTACATCAATCATCGTGCTTTTTTAATCTATACCCTTTTCCTCTCATTCCTTCGTATCTGTTGCATTGGATGTAGATATTGGCATTATTTAGTTTGTTTCCATTTTCATCACGAAGCTAAGGAATTTCTCTAAGTCCTTGAAATATACTTATTCAGCAAATCAGCAATGAAATAAATAATCGCAGTCTACTTTTTTTTAAACGATCACATTGAGTTAATGAAACGGGAACCAAATCGCATATTTAAGTGACCTCTAGATCAGGTTTAAATTTTCTTTTGCAATTTTGCTATTTACTGCGAATACTTTTCGGGAGGCGTAATTAGGAGGACAGTATTTCCAAGTAAACTTGTTTACCTTCTTATTTTGTCTTGGGGACATTAGCTTTTTCCAGGTGGTATTGTCTAATGAGATTTAATTTGTTTTCAGGATCTGTTGTCCTGTTGCCTTTTGCATAATTATACATGTATATCTATCTATCTATCTGTCTATCTATATATATATATATATGTATATATATATATATATATATATATATATATATATTATATGTATATGTATTATATATTATATTATATTATATATATATATATATATATATATATATATATATATATATATATATACTATATATATATATATATATATATATATATATTATATATATATATATATATATATATATATATATATATATCCATTCACATAATATATAATGATCTCAGCTATCATTGTTAAGTGACCCATTCTGCGTCAAATTAGCTCTCAAAAAAAGGAAGAGAATAGTGTTAGCAATTTCATCTGTACACACTTGATGAGAACTGAGAGGGCCATTTTCCTGGCGCCACAAGCTCAGATGTTATAAGAATAGAAACATCAGTTGTACGGAAGCTAGTAGGAAAAACATGCAGATTAAAATTTGGATATCTGAGCAGCTGGCGAAACCGTTGCTGGAATACCTCTAGAACATTATCAGCTAGAATTCCCAGAAATCCCTCAGTTAAGGGAAATCTATACTCCACTCACTCCGGTGGCTCTCGGGCCTCTTGGTGACCCATGGCCGCTTGCACCGGACCTCTGCACGTTCCCCTGTTGTGTGCTGCATCTCTTCAGTCATTCTCAAGATCCTCCACTCCCAATTCTCTTAGATCTCTGAACGCATAATCTTTCCATCTGTCTCCCCATTGGTCCTCTTCCCTTCTATCGGTCCTTCCATAACCACTTTAGGCATTCTGCCCTCTTCATTCTAATTAGATATCTTGCCCAAGGTATTATCTGCGATCTTATGTAGCCAGTTATTAACGGCTGTCTGGTTAAAGCTCTTATTTCTTCGTTGTGTCCACGCAGATAACTATTACAACGGGGACGAAACTGTCGAAGTTCGTTTTGGAAAACATTCAGGATTACATTGGTTTTCTCTCTTCCCGCCGGCCGACAAAGTGGGAAAGAAATTTCAGCTGCCATTTTTTAAATGAGCGGAAGGTCTCTGCTTTTGTTCATATCGAAACTGTAAATACAGGCGTAAAGGAACTCGCTTATTTGTTTCTTATTTCGTCCCTAGTTGGACGAATTGGCGTAAGCCATTTTTCCCCCATTCTGAGAAAATGAGCTTCAAAGATTTTGATATTATTCAGAGCTTCTAATTATCTCATCTTTTGAGGATATTTGGTTCGAAAATGTGACAACACAGACAGCTGAAGTTTTGATATGTTATAGAGTATTAAAACTGAGTCACTGGCTGGAAAACTCAAAAGCTTCAGTAAACAGGGACGAATTTTCACCTACAAAAACAATACCTCTGGTTATGCTTTTTTTGTTATGCTTTTTTTTATTTTACTTTTTTATTTTTGTTTCTTCATCTTTCTCCTTTTATCACCCCACAGCAGAGAGATAAGTTACCAAACAAAATTATATCGCAGTAGTGTAGTCTTCGTTTTACGGTCATGCGCGAGACAAGGAGCCATAAATACACTACCAGGCTACAGTTCTCCTTGAAAGACATATAATACACAGACAACATACTTTGGGTAAGAGTTATAACTCCACTGTTTCTCCGATTTCAGTCTTTTCCTCATCCTCCACTGATCCTCTAAAACTTCTTTAGGATCGACGATTTATTATAGCCTCGAGTAAATGAAATCTGGCATGAAAAGTCCGTAGACTTTTGAATATTTAAGGGAAAAAAATTTTTTTCGTGCGATAAATTTTTTTCATCCTTAATGGCTATATGCGAATCGTCAGAACTCGCTACCATCATTCTTTCCCTCTCACGAACGGGTACTTTGTGGTTGAAACAGGTTCCAATTTAGCCTACTCAATATTTATTTCTTTATGCCTATTGCCATCACTTTCACATCCAATAATATGACCCGTTCGCGACCATATTGTCACCTCTAAATTAGCAGAATGACTCTTATTACGGGCCGGTCTCTGAGCAGCAACCTGTGCTGACTTAAAACCAGCTTAACCTAAAACAAAACAGCAACAACAATTTTATGGCGATATTGTTTTACACTTAATAAAACTTCTAATCTACAAGGAATTCCAGATTTATTTCTACTACATTCCTTGCGTGATCTCCTTTAGGACTCCAATTTACAACTCCATCTGTAGTATGATAATATGTGTAGCTGTTTATTCAAAGTCAAAGTCAAGTGGGCGTATTCCTTCCTTCTTTGCTCAGTATTTATTTTCTCCCGTATCCAACCCCGCCCTGTCGCCTTACGCTGCGTAATGCGTACCTACCTGGAATTCCACTTGGGCCAGCAATGCATTAGCGATGGGATCTTGGTTATTGCACGCTGGAGGATTCTTCTCCAGCGTTATCCCTCGCCTTGACAAATCGTGAAAGTCTGAGGTCGGTGGGTGACTTGTTGCCGGTGGGAACAAGCTCCCCCTCCCCCCGGCCCAGATTTCTCCTAAGATGGTTTCGTTCGCTGTAATGAGGTTAGTGTTTCTTTCCATTGTGGTTGTAATCTTTCCATTGTGGTTTCTATTCTAATTCTGGTGATGATAATGCCGTTTATATCTTTTGGTTCTGAGTTAACTCTTATTTAGACTTTGAGTTTTCTGTAAAAGAAAACTATTGTGCCGGCTTTGTCTGTCCGTCCGCATTTTATTCTGTCTTCACTCTTTTCCTGTCCGCCCTCAGATCTTGTGTTCTGATTGAGGCCAGAGGATCGCAAATGGTATGTTGATCACCCACTCTCCAGTAATCAAACATACCAAACTGTAGCCCTCTAGCCTCAGTAGTTTTAATTTTTATATAAGGTTAAATTTAGCCATGATCGTTCTTCTGGCAACGCAAAAACAAAGGCCACCACGGCCGGCTGAGTGTTTCGTGGGCCGCGGCTAATATAGCATTATACCGAGACCAATGAAAGATAGATCTATTTTCTGTGGCCTTGATCATACGATGTACAGAAAACTCAATTGCGCCGAAGAATCTTCGACGTATTTTTACTTCTTCATTTTAAGTAAGGTCTCTAGTTTCGTTTTAGTGTCACGTTAAATGTTTAGGTTTTAGTCGAGAGTATAATATCTGGAATTCATTTTCCTTTCAGGACTTGCTCTTCTGTTACCGCTGGCTTTGGAATTTGTTGTCGCTTCATACATATTTTAATGTTAAAATTTCTTAAAACTAATTATTAGTAGGTGATGTTGATGTGCAATTCAGTTCGTATTGTAATTTTAGTTGTCTACCTAATGTATGCCCTGCATATACCTTAGATGTATTATATACAATACTAATTTTCTTTTATCTTTAGGTGTCAATACAGTGGCTGAGTTTGTGTTTATGATAATCTTGAATTGCCATATTAAGTTTTATGCTGCCTTTGTTTTTATGCATTTTGTTTTTATGCATTTTAATGACTTAGAAATATTCTTTCGGAACGTTTCTGCCACAGAATTTTTGTTATAACATCAGTAAGTGCTCTTTATTGTTCATTTACATTGCCATGATAAAAATATTTAGTTATGGGAATAGGATTTGCAGCCCCTTAAACACACACACACACACACACACGCCCGTGTATGCATATACACATACATGTCACACGCTGGATAACGGTTGCAGTGATTGCGGACCATTATCTCTCTCTCTCTCTCTCTCTCTCTCTCTCTCTCTCTCTATATATATATATATATATATATATATATATATATATATATATATATATATATATATCCATCTATCTATTTATCTATATTTCCGTAAATTTTTATTTCATTTATATGTATGCAGTTTTAAATTTACAGTTGTTCATAAGGACATTTGCACGAATTGATGTCTGTGATGCGGTCATATTTGTTCTTTATAAAAATATGTATGCTCTTATTGAATAATTGTTTTATTACAAAATCATTATACAATGCATTACAAATAGAGGAAATGTTTCTTGTTATAAAGGTTTTATCTCATTTTAATAGGTTTGTTTAGATCATTACTCTAAAAGACGGTGCTAAATATGCTGTATTCTACATATTGTCCCAAGATTAGATTCCAAGTAGATTGGTTAGAATAACCCAGTCGCTTTTTCTCAGATTTCCTCTCATTTTATAGAGTTTTTTTTTAGGTTTCTTTGTGTGTGTGTGTTTTTTTTTTTTTTTTTGCGGGTTATGCGAAAGGCATATGTGAAATTTAGGGAATATTTTACCTGAAGGTAGGCTCCGTGACTGACAACAAATTAGAAGATTTTAGGAGAGACAGGAATGTAGATTTTAGAGAATTAATATTTATTTCTCGAGAGTCGGATTCTTTGCTCAAGAAACCGAAACCAAACACTCAGTTCCAGTCTGGCAGCCAGATTTTTCCTTAGTCCCACGAGGAAAGTTAGAGGAAGTTGTCTTCTATTGACCTGTAAAATTTCGTTTGATCCCGATAGCTAAACGGTTCTAGTCGATAGAAATATGTGCTCATTGTTAATGTAATTTTCGTATGATTGGATACGGTGCCAGATTCTTTAGGATCGAAATGCCTTTCTTTCCCCCATTATAACTTTCTTGGGTATTGACGGTATATAATGGAATTGTATATAAATGCAATTGCGAAAGCCGTAACATTGTTATTCGGTAGAAATTCCAGGCAGATTAGCTAAAAGTGGCCGCGGGTTTTGTTTTATTCCAGTGGTAAAATTACGTATCTCTATCAATTACTGAATATTGTACCAGGACGCTGGTGGTGGTCCAGAGTATGGTGGTCTAGATTAGATGAAGGCCAGTGTGCTAGTATCTCTCTCTCTCTCTCTCTCTCTCTCTCTCTCTCTCTCTCTCACTGGCTGCAATGCACACAAGTGCGGGTTATGATTAGATTATTCTCTCTCTCTCTCTCTCTCTCTCTCTCTCTCTCTCTCTCTCTCGAGGAATCTGCTAGAGCAGTTTTAATCGTTCTTGTATATTTTACCTCAAAATTATGAATACGCAAAAGAATAAAGTTTATCTAAGTCAAGATAATTCTTTGAAAGAAAGGTTGCTGGAGAGACGAATAGACAGAAAGAAAGGTTACTGGGGAGACGACTAGACAGAAAGAAAGGTTACTGGGGAGACAAAAAGACAGAAAAAAAGGTTACCGGGGAGACAAATAGACGGAAAGAACGGTTACTGGGGTGACAAATAGACAGAAAAAAGTTTACTGGGGAGACAAAAAGACAGAAAGAAAGGTTAATGGGGAGACAGACAGACAGAAAGAAAGGTTACTGGAGAGACAAATAGACATAAAGGAAGGTTACTGGAGAGACAGATAGACAACAAAAAAGGTTACTGGGGAGACAAGAGACAGAAAAAAAAGGTTACTGGGGAGACAAATAGACAGAAAGTTTACTGGAGAGACAAATAGACATAAAAAATGGTTACTGGGGAGACAAAAGACAGAAAACAAGGTTACTGGGGAGACAAAAAGACAGAAAAAAGGTTACTGGGGAGACAAAAGACAGAAAAAAAGGTTACTGGAGAGACAAATAGGCAAAAAGAAAGGTTACTGGGGAGACAGATAGACAACAAGAAAGGTTACTGGGGAGACTGATAAACAACAAGAAAGGTTACTGGGGAGACTGATAAACAACAAGAAAGGTTACTGGGGAGACAGATAAACAACAAGAAAGGTTACTGGGGAGACTGATAAACAACAAGAAAGGTTACTGGGTAGACAAGAGACAGAAAAAAAAGGTTACTGGGGAGACAAATAGACAGAAAGAAAGTTTACTGGAGAGACAAATAGGCAAAAAGAAAGGTTACTGGGGAGACAAATAGACACAAAGAAAGGTTGCTGGGGAGACGAATATAAAGAAAGAAAGGCTACTGAGTAGACAAATAGACATGAAGGAAGGTTACTGGGGAGACGAATAGACAGGCGGGCAGATAGACAGATGCACCACTTCTCCAGCCACACCCATCCTTTCCCCAGCGTTCGGGATATCTCGGAGATTATGGCCATAACCATCCTGCCACGCTGCGTCGTTCGAGATCACATAAAAAAAAAAGTGTTTCCTCTTCAGCATTGCTATAGAAATGTAGGCATTCTTAATTGCCGTATATTAAAATCCTATTGTCTCTCCTTTTCGATTTATTTAGTTTTTACTTGTTCCATCTTTATTGTTTTTCTTGCTGTTTTTACATTACTTTAATTTCTTGCAATTACTATTGGCGTCGATGGTCTTCTAAGCTGCAACGCCGGTTTGATATAAGATAAGCTGCCGTTTATTAGCATTTATTTTTGTCATTGTGAATGTCATTTATTCTTGTTACGATCATTTTAATTGACAGAATTTTTCCAAAGATATATTTTTATTAATTTTTGTTACGATTACTATAGTGATTACCGTGGTAGATGACTTTCTTGTAATTTGCACTTTCCTTCTCTCTTACAACAGCTTCTACAACACTAATATAGGTTAGCCTTAGGTTACGGTTAAGTTATGCATGCTGAAAAATAATAAAGCTGTTTAAGTTAAATATGAAAAAGTTATGTATACCTTAGTTTAACCAGACCACTGAGCTGATTAACAGCTCTTCTAGAGCTGGCCCGAAGGATTAAACTTATTTTACGTGGCTAAGAACCAATTGGTTACCCAGCAACGGGACCTACTGCTTATTGTGGAATCCAAACTACATTATACCGGGAAATGAATTTCTATCACCAGAAATAAATTCCTCTAATTCTTCATTGGCCGGCCGGAGAATCGAACGCGGGCCTAGGAGAGTGCTAGCCGAGTACGATATCGACCCATCCAATGAGGAAATCTAAGTGAGATATAAATAATCCTGAATAGGTAATAAGTGAATCAACGGTAATAATATCACCAACTTGGGTTATTCATGCCGTGTTTGCGAAGGTGGAAATCATAGCAATAGCAGATAGTATAGTAATCTTAGATACGTATGACGTACTTATTCGTATGTATTGTAATAGTAAAGTAGGATTAAAAAGAAGTTTTTAGTATGGTAAAGGCATTCAAGCGTGTTTTTCTGGTCAATGAAACTCCTAAAAGGTACTTCAGTCTATGGAAGTATCTCTTGAAAGAGACAAGTCAGAAGATAAATAATGAATCTGAATATTGACAATATCTTCCCCAGACTTGTTTATTTTCCTGCTGTTTACTAAGAGCTGAGCTCATTTAGTAATTAAATAAACTAAAAACATTAAACTGAAAATAATGAATGAAAAATTAGATTATAAAATGAAAATAAATGAATATCAGTTACTAAAAATAAAGAATTACGGCAGCCTGATGTCATTAGTATCTTGCAACCGTTGGATACGAATGGCAATAATATATATACCTTGTGGTATCATCGAAAGAGTATTGTAGGTCTTTAACTGACTTGTACGGGGAGAATACATAGAATTGAGAGATAGTTGAGCGTAGTGCACACATTCTATATATATATATGTATATATATACATATGTGTGTATGTATATATATGAATATATATATATATATATATATATATATATATATATATATATATATATATTATATATGATATATATTAAAGATATATATAGATATATATAATTTATAATTACTTGTATGTATGTATATATATATATATATATATATATATATATATATATATATATATATATATATATATATATATATATATATATATTATATTATATAATTATATATATACATACATATATATGTGTGTGTGCGTGTGTACAACATCTTCGATATTAAAACCCTCCAAGTGTTTTTTAATAAGTCCTGTGTGTTATCAGACGCTGCACCTCTTCGATATTAAAACCTCCTCCTTTTAACTGGAACCCTTCTGCTAACACTAAACTGTCATTTCACCCACTGTAACGTCTTCAGAAATTCTGCGCATTTCCTCAACTCCCACACTTCAGTCCGCATTGCTTCAGAGATCGATTGAAGACTGCCATAAACATTTCATTTTCTTTAGGGGTACACCACGTCACGGGAAGAAATATATAAGAAAACGTATTAGCTGGGTCGCCAGAAAAGTGGAAAATACCTAGACGAAAGCTACGAGACGAAAGGCTGGGGGTGAGTGGGGAACTGTGAAAGTGAAGGCACAGGAAATGGCGTGAGTGAAGGTATTAAGCAGATTCCCTTTGCTCCGCACATCAGTGGAGGCGATGATGATGATGATAATGAGAGACACCGGGAGATAAAGTACAAATTATGAGGGCGAGCGAATCGCTTTGAATGAGACTTCGCAGGGAATGGCGCATATATATATATTACTCACATTATCAGCTTTCCGGTATCAAAGGAGCCTAGCCTCTCCGGTCTTGTGTTGCGGGGGTTCGATAAGTTCATCCTATCGTGTTATTGTCCGGACGCCTGACTTGTTGCGCTAATAGGACAGAGTCAAAGGTTCCCTTCAGGAGAGCTGCAAACAACCCAGTCAGATGATGATTACAACCGCCGAGAGACGCGTGCATTCTCGTCGCCTTCAAAAGCACAGTTCATCTACTGTCGTTCTTGAAATTACATACATTTACAGACGTGGAATGAACGTTCTAAGCAGGCACAGACCCATCTCTCTCTCTCTCTCTCTTTTATATATATATATATATATATATATATATATATATATATATAAAGATATATATATATGGTATAAAGATATATATATTATATATTATATAAATAAAATATATATATATATATATATATATATATATATATATATATATATGATTGAATTTTTATCGCATCACTGATTCATATACAAGGCGTTAAGATACAACTTGTCCGGTTTGCCGCGTCGCTGCAGTCGTGAGTTCTGTTCTTCCGTGTTCGAGTTCATGAGACGACGAATTTATTATCAATTTATTATCAACTAAAAAAATTCTTCAGGTAATCTTTATATGAAAATATATTATCTCCGAGGTAGAGCGAATTGATTATTAAAGGATATTTGTAGGAAGAACATATATATATATATATATATATATATATATATATATATATATATATATATATATATGTATATACATATTACACACACACACATATATATATATATATATATACATATATATATATATATATATATATATATATATATATATATATATATATATATAGTTGGTAGCGTAAGAAAAATTTATGACGTAAGCAGTTACTGCCATATATATATATTACTAATAATGTCTGACTGGCGGGTACAGCCACGCAGTGAATACAACGTCCATGGCCTCACAGCAAACATTTTCTACCGGAATCTGGCAGCACTTTGGCCCTTTTAGCTGTGCCCCCATTTTTGCATCGTTCCTTCACACGACGGACCAACCTATTCTAACATTTCTCCTGGGAAACTCTCCGTTCCCGCTGTCTGCAAGGCCATGTAACTTTCTCAAAGGTCTGCAGTTCATCTCTTCTGCAATGCTTATCTATAAGTTTCGTCTGAAGTCAACCTCGCTATCTCCGCGGATACTCAGCGAAGGGTTTCTTTTCCCTCACCAACTATACGTCACTTCCAAAAAGACGAGTTTGAGCTTCAGTTCTTGAAAACACCAAAAATGTTGGCTTCTTAGATAATCTTCTGCTTTTAGGGCTTCAGACAGGTACTAAGTATAGTCTTTTTATGCTTCGCCTTCGGCATAATCCATTTCACATCTAACTATTCATAATTTTAATATTCAGTCCCAAATGTGTTTGTGATTAAATAAACTGGTTCGTTCCTCAGATCTAAGTCTTGCTTTCTGGCTTTCAAAGTGTTTTAACTTAATTTCTTTTTTTACATTGACGTGGTCTTCTTATTGTCACAGTCGTTTTCAACTATATCGTCAATCTCTTCAACTTCTCGCTGCTACCAGCACACTTATCATTTACATTCACTCTACTTTTTTTCATATTTATAGTTTTCTCTGACCGAGAAACTTCAACATATATCTCCTGCTTCTTCCACAGGCGTACACATAAACGCAGTCACACAAACATACACATACACACATATATATATGTGTGTGCGTGTGTGTGTATTATACTATATAATATACATGCATACACATATATATATATATGTATATAATATAAATACACACACACACACACACACATATATATATATTTATTTATTTATTTATATGTGTGTATGTGTATGTATATTATATAGTATATACTTACTTTCATCAAAATCGAATAATTATGAACAAACTTACACTACTAATCCCTTCTAATATCGTCGTCAGCGTGCAATATCTCACCTGGGGACATTTGTTTTCACAATCTTCTCGCACGACAGTTTCGTAACACCTGCTTAAGCTATATGTCCTCTTTCTTGTGGAAGTCTTCACTGTCTTCTTATCACGTCATCGTCATACATCTCACTTTTTTCACCCGGAACTTTTTCTCGCATAGGATAAGTAATGAGATGTCCTTGTGATTGTTCCGTCCTCAATTATAGAAAAAGCGCACCTATTCCCCTGTTCTATTCCCGTTGGATCTTTCCCAGAAATCCATAAACCCTGATGGAAGCAGTCGAGCTGACTACAGTCCTAACCTCCTTCGCATCTCATTCCTTGTCTCCTTAAGCACAGTTATCCAACCATTTTGGGAATTATTTTCGCCCATTCATCTCTCTCGCTTCTCAGTCCTTCCACCTTTCCAGCGTCCACATACAACGGCGCTACAAAATGCTCGTGCCATCGACGTGATTGAAGAGATTCGCCTCTGAGAAAGTCTCTGTTTGGAGTGGCTATTTTGAGAGCGATTTTTCTCTCTCTCCTTTCCCTCCGGACACAAAACCCCACACGTATGCACAAGCACACACAAACAGATTATATATATATATATATATATATATATATATATATATATATATATATATATATATATATATATATATATATATATATATATATATATATATATATATAGTATTTAGTCTTATTTGCTTGTATATGCAGTACACAGTATAGGGAACTTCAAACGTGAACTTTCATTATAGAAAACAAATTTGAAATAATCTTAGTTCCATTTTTAGTTTTTGACAGAAAACATGACCATCAATTCAGGTGTCTTCTCATGGCATACTGAATAGCTTTTTCGTTTTCTGTAAAGGAAAACTATTGCGATCTATCGGTTCGTCTGTCCACAATTCTTTCTGTCCGCCCTCAGATCTTTGAAATTATTGAGGTTGAGGAAGGCAAATTGGTATGTTGATCATCCACCCTCCAGTCATCAAACATACCAAACTGCAGCCTCTCTAGCCTTAGTAGCCTTTATTTTATTATATAACAAAAAGTGTCTTGCAACGCTATAGAACATGCCACCACCGGGCTGTGGCTGAAAGTTTCATGGTCCGCGGCTCATACAGCATTATACTTTTAAAGAAAACTCGATTTCGCATTATGTTCTTGATATTTTTTTATTACAATTCGTTCCCTTCATTCAAATGTAACAGACTTGTCTCTCTGTCTGTCTGTGAGTCTGTGTACCTGTAAAGCACGCACTCTCTCTCTCTCTCTCTCTCTCTCTCTCTCTCTCTCTCTCTCTCTCTCTCTCTCTCTACATGAAGAATAGCGGTTCAGTTTTGTTTTTATTCAAATATTGCTTCACACTTACCACTTACCAATAATCTTAGCCTCTCTCTCTCTCTCTCTCTCTCTCTCTCTCTCTCTCTCTCTCTCTCTCTCTCTCTCTCTCTCTCTCTCTCTCTCTACATGAAGAATAGCGGTTGTTTTGTTTTTATTCAAATATTGCTTCACACTTACCAATAATCTTAGCCTCTCTCTCTCTCTCTCTCTCTCTCTCTCTCTCTCTCTCTCTCTCTCTCTCAGTATTCAGTATTTTACCGGAAGTGGTGTACGCGGTGACACTTGCCATTTACCTGGCGGGGAATAAGAGACTCAGGTGGTGGAGATAAGGTTGCCGCGTTGTCTTTTAACTGATGCCCCTCGAGACTGTTTCTCTTCCCCTCACTATCTAGGTGCCATTTTATTTTCTGTCTTTTTTTTTTTTAGTTCCTCTCAGCCATTTCGATTCGACTGCGTCGTGAAGGGCAGAGCAAAACTAAATGCTGATTCGGGTACGAATTCAATAACCTCTTTTATTTGTCTCCAGGTAACGTGATAGGTGACACCTCGATTAGACTCTGGTTTTCACGTTTATTTCCAGGTGGAATGTGAAATGCTTATCGTGGTGGTGTTGTGTGCGCTAGTTACCCTTTTAGTTTTCTGTAAAAGAAAATTGTGCCGGCTTTGTCTGTCAGTCCGCACTTTGTTCTGTCCGCATTTTTTCTGTCCGCACTTTTCCTGTCCGCCCTCAGATCTTAAAAACTACTGAGGCTAGAGGGTCGCAAATTGGTATGTTGATCATCCACCCTCCAATCGTCAAACATACCAAATTGCAGCCCTCTAGCCGCAATAGTTTTTATTTTATTCAAGGATAAAGTTAGCCATGATCGTGCTTCTGGCACCGATATGGTATAGACCACCACAGGGGCGTGGTTAAAGTTCCATGGGCCGCGGCTCATACAGCATTATACCGAGACCACCGAAAGATAGATCTGTTTTCGGTGGCCTTAATTATACCCTGTAGTGGCCGTGCAGAAAACTTTTTTACTTGTTTATTATTATTGTTATTATTATTATTATTATTATTATTATTATTATTATTATTATTATTATTATTATTATTATTATAGCATGAGCATCAGTAGCATTAGTAATAAAATTCGCTGTAATAGTATGAGGACTGTTATGTTTTGTTAACATTCCATTACCATAATTTTAAATCTGCAG
>NC_089752.1:2335500-2348000 GCF_040412425.1 Macrobrachium rosenbergii
TCAAAATAAAAAAGAAAAAAATGTATAAAGATAATCATAACAATGTAGATAGCATTTTCAATTATAAAATCCGAACCTCAGCAGAGTCGTATAAAGATTTGGGGTCCAAAATGTAGTACAAACTTCAACAGGGATTTCACGGAAATGAAAGATGGAGGCATTAATGGCAGATGAAAGGTACCGTCAATAATGTCAGGTAAAAGGCAGTGGCTTTGATAACAGTTAGTCAGCTTTAACGGAAGGCATTTACGCTCACATATTTAGGGTGTAACCTGAATAGCGAAATCTGTCTCTATGAAGGTCAGCCGGTATAGGAATTTGGTGTAGTCCGCGAAGACTGCTTTCAGCTATTTGAATGATCAGCTGTATTTAAAGATATAGGTATCTCTTATCTTCATATAAATTTATGTACATATATATATATATATATATATATATATATATATATATATATATATATATATATATGTGTGTGTATATGAGTATATGTATATATATATATATATATATATATATATATATATATATATATATATATATATATATATATATATATATATATATATATATACATAGAAATATTGACTGGTTTCTTCCCATCCTGTTTTTATTATTACACAACACACAAACACACATATACATATATGTGTGTGTGTGTGTGTGTATGGATGTTAGTTTGTATGTATATCATTCCTTCTGGATTATTTCTCATTTGGGAAGGAAATAAGGATTTGTTCCAGATATTAACAACGATCAGTTCCCTCAAAGACAAAGATCGAGCTTCATATAATGACTTGAGTATTTCACTGATTGAGCCACCTGACCAAACCTAATCCTGGCAGCCGTTAAAAAAAATAATGTATTGTCATAAATTACGGAGATTTATCATATAATGTTTCCCATTCAAGAAGTTTGACATTAAACCTAAGTGGCTCTATTTCCTAATGCTGCTGACTGCCAACTGACAGAATGATCATAAAATCTTATAAAATACTACGGACTTTGCTGAGAATGCGTATAAAGCTAATCGTTTTACCCGTAAGATTCCTTTTTAGTTTTCTGTAAAAGAAAACTATTGTGCCGGCTTTGTACGCACTTGAATCTGTCCACACTTTTCTGTCCGCCCTCAGATCTCCAAGCTACTGAGGCTGGGGGTTGCAATTGGTACGTTGATCACCCACCCTCCAATCATCAAACATACCAAATTGGAGCCCTCTAGCCTTAGTAGTTTTTATTTTATTTAAGGTTAAAGTTAGTCGTAATCGTGCTTCTGGCAGCGATATACGACAGGCCACCACCGGGCCATGGTTAAAGTTTCATGGGTCGCGGCCCATACAGCATTATACCGAGACCACCGAAAGATAGATGGATTTCCAGTGGCCTTGATTATACGCTGTAGCGGCTGTACAGAAAACTCGATTGCGCCGATGAAACTTCGGCGCATTTTTTACTGGTAATATTTAATCTGTATATTGCATCGTAAGTGAATTGCTATCAGCAGGTTCTCGGTTACAATTGAAGTGTAATTTCTCGTGGTTCATCATCAGCTCGTCTAATGTCAAGCATTTACAAAATATTTATGATTTCTCTATTTAAACATATCACTAAATGCTCAAACGTAGACTTTGCCACCACAAGCGTCACGTGACCAAATATGCTTCCAGAGCCAAACGGAAATGTTAGTTACCTCCTACCTCGTGTAATATCACTTACTATGACCACCTCTTCTCTCCACTTATCTGCCGTAACCAGGCACAGCATTTTTACTAGTAAAAATCGTTGTCTCGGAACCGAGAGACTTTAACTCAGTTTAAAGGCGAGCACATAATGCACGACCTTAGGAGATTGGCCTCCTCGTCTGAAATGTCTGCGGAGGAAATGGTTTGGACATTTCCAGCGCCTGTTAGGTTCTCCAGTCGAGCACACTTGTCCGCCAGGGAATTCCTGTGATCGTGATTAAGCTTAATTTTTTTTTATTTGCATTTTTTTCTTTTTGACGAATATGTTATTTTGGTTTCTTTTCTGGCACTCTGATTTCTTTTATTATTATTATTATTATTATTATTATTATTATTATTATTATTATTATTATTATTATTATTATTAATGAATATTCTTTTTCCGCCTTAGTCCAGATGAATGCAATTTTATGTACTTTGCAGGTTTTGTGAATTCTTTTATGATAATAATAAGAATATTATTATTATTATTATTATTATTATTATTATTATTATTATTATTAGTAGTAGCAGTAGTAGTAGTAGTACTAACTTTCCATCGAAAAATTTCCCTCTCTCTCTCTCTCTCTCTCTCTCTCTCTCTCTCTCTCTCTCTCTCTCTCTCTCTCTCTCTCTGAATGACATTCCTCCACACATTTCCAGATTGTCTGGAAATGTAATCTTTCCACGGCTATATTTCATGTTACAAATTTTCTTGTACACGCCGGACACACTACACTAGCCAAGATTTATTTATATTTCGTAGATTTCTGGAGGGTACAGCGTCATGTCTGCATGACTGGAATGATCTTTAAGGCAAAATTGTCGCCTCAGTTGAAAATTTGTCCTCTGATTTCAGTACAAAACAAGTAAAAACTTCGCCGAAGTTTCTTCGGCGCAATCGAGTTTTCTGTACAGCCGCCACATCGAATAATCAAGGCCTCTGGAAATAGATCTATCTTTCGGCGGTCTCGGTATAATGCTGCATGAGCCCCGGCCCGTGAAACTTTAACCATGGCCCGGAGGTGGCCTATCGTGTATCGTTGACAGAAGCACGATTATGGCTAGCTTTAACCTCAAATAAAATAAAAACCACTGAGGCTAGAGGGCTGCAGTTTGGTATGTATGATGACTGGAGGGTGGATGATCAACATACCAATTTGCAGCCCTCTAGCCTCAGTAGTTTTTAAGATCTGAGGGCGAACAGAAAAAGTGAGGACGGACAGACAAGGCCGGCACAATAGTTTTCTTTTACAGAAAACTAAAACTTTACGTAAATGGAAGCTGAAGTAAGTGTTGTACAGTCTTACAAATAATTATACCACGATAACATGAAATAAGCTTTTATTATTATTATTATTATTACATATTATTATTATTATTATTATTATTATTATTCAAAGATGAACCCTACTCATATGGAAAAGTTAAGTATACCTTACCTTAGTTACAGACACTGAGCTGGGATTAACAGCTCTCCTAGGGCTGGCCCAAGGATTAGACTTATTTTACATGGCTGGAACCAATTGGTTACTTAGCAAACGGATCTACAGCTATTGTGGAATCCGGGCCACACATAGCGAAATGAATTTCTATCACCAGAAATAAATTCCTCTAACTCTTCATCAGTCGGCGGGGAATTGAACCGGCCCATCGAGTGACAGTCCGCAGCTCTACCGGCTCACCCAACGAAGAGCTTTACTCCTATGGAACAAGCCCAGCAAAGGGGCCACTGTCTTGAAATTCAAGCTTCCAAAGAATATTACGGTGTTCATTAGGAAGATGTAAGAGGAGGTAAAGGGAAATACAGAAAGAAGAGTTCTCACCTAATAAAAAGAAAAAATAAGTTGATATTTCCTTAGATAGATAAACATGTATTAAAATGCAAGGAGAATAGTATTAGGGTAGTAATGCATTGCATTTTCGCTCGAACTTCTGAAGTTCCAGTTGCACGACTTCCTCTGGGAGGCTGTTCCACAGTCCAGTGGTGTGAGGTATAAAGGACCTCTGGAACTTAGGAGAAGTTCGACAGCATGACACATTTACTGCATATTGGTGCTGCTGTTCAGCAAATCTCGTTGTTCTCAGGGATCAATTTTGAATGCGAAAGATCTGTTGAAATACAACTCACGAAAAATTGACAAACACGAGACCATCCTGTATAAGAGCCAAAGCTTGATGGTCAGTATTTTTAATAATTATTTTACCTTCTGCTTTCACCTTTTATACTGACTTTAACATGGCAGTTTCTGGAGTTTCTCAGTATTTTAGACGTTGTTTGTCTTTGGTACAGTTTTCTCCGTTACCACTATTAATAACGGATTTATCCGAATTTTACAGTAACATATTTATGATTATTCAGTGGATACAAATTATAATGCGATCCATTCATTTTAGTTCTTCATTCATCTCGTTTAGGATGTTGTATTAGGATGAATAACGTACGTGGTACGCAAGACACATGTAGAATGCCAGTTAGTCATGGAGTTAGAGGAATTATTCGAATGATCAAAATGGGACGGTTAAATAACAGACGAAGCAGAACATCAGTAATTAAAACTGATGACATTTCTCAGGAAACAGTTCTCAACCTCCGTTCTGTTCAGAACACTAAAATCCCCACACCATGATTTAATGGAGGTTGAAGAATGGAGTTTATATACCACTTTCTTACGGTATTAAGAATGTGCTCTTTCTTTTCTTTTTTATAAAAAAAAAAACTTCCGAGTGTTCCCATGTCCCTCAGCCAAAACGAAGACTCTTGTCTTCCGAAAAAGCTCTTGCTGTCAGCTGTTAATCATATATGCTTTTCCTGCAAGTTTGAAACGCCTTCCCTTATTCTGGGAGTGAAACTTTGTGTAGCAGTGCAAGAGGAAGCTAAAAAATCCTCATTCGTATTCACTGACAATTAAAAAATTACAAAATATCTCAGAAAAATAAGAAATTTACAATTTTAACAATGGTTTAAATGATTGAAAATGTAGTTAAAAATCCATATACAAGGGAAGATGACGCTAAAACCTTGGTCTTACTATTCCAGAACAATAACCTGATACGACAAGACATAGATAGATAGACAGACAGAGAGAAGAGTCAGAAGAACAGACCTTCCTTTTCATAAGTGCTACATTAATAACAAGGACACTGAAAGTTTTAGGCAAAAAGCTGGAAGCCCCATAAACAAGCGAGATGAAAAAAAAAAAAAGAAATTGTGAACATTGTACAAAAGAAAAAACGGAACTCAAAAAGTAAGTTATGCTGCCCGAGCATTTTCCGGAGAGGACATTGGGTTTGAGAGGCGAAATAAACAGATGCTGCCGCAAATGTCCAAAACATTTCCTACGGCGGACATTCACAGCGGACATTTACTAAAGGGGTGGATTTCAGCTGGTCTATTTTATGGCTGCTTTTAAACTAAACAAAAGTTGGCTGGTTCCGCGTCAGCAATTTTTGTTCACTGAGTGAGCAGATAACAGAGGGTCCTTTCATGGAAAGAAAAAGCGAAAAAAATAAATGATTAGTAAATTAGAATCTATAATTTTAATTTTCTTTTTAAGATATACGTTCGCTTTCTTCAAGAAAGTTGGTCAAACTCTTGATTATTCAGATGTACGACAGAAGCAAACGCAAAAGGTTTCGTTACGTAATTAGGATTTGAAACAAAATGAAACATTATACAGAAGGTTGGAAATATGCAGCAAGAAGACTTAGAAAATAAATATGACATAATCTGCAATGCACGCGAAAGAAAATTTCATAGGTAATGAAGAAAACATGTGAAAATAATTTCAAATTTACAAGTGGCTCGTATGTGAGGCAGAATTTTTTGGTTATTTGCATAAACATGTATAGGTATGATTTTTCGAGTAGAATGAAGATTTCCTTGCCACTAAGGCTTAGCTCTTTTATATTTTTGTGGTAATTTTGACTCGT
This sequence comes from Macrobrachium rosenbergii, assembly GCF_040412425.1. NCBI lineage: Eukaryota > Metazoa > Arthropoda > Malacostraca > Decapoda > Palaemonidae > Macrobrachium > Macrobrachium rosenbergii. The sequence continues at coordinate 2,341,152 of NC_089752.1, forward strand.
TATATATTCGGAGATGAAAAACTACATAAGATTCTCATTTGAAATGAGTCTTAGTTTTCAGTAAAAGAAAACTATTGTGCCGGCTTTATCTGTCCGCCCACCCTCAGATCTTAAAAACTTATGAGTTGGAGGCTGCAAATTGTATGTGAATTCACCTACCGTCAATCATCAAACATACCAAATTGCGGCCTCTGGCCTCGGTGTGTTTTTATTTTTATTTATGGTTAAGGTAGCCATAAATCGAAAGCTTCTGGCAACGATATAGGGAGGCCACCACCGGGCCGTGGTTAAAGTTTTATGGGCCGTAGCTCATACAGCATTATACCTAGGCCACCGAAAGATAGATATCTTTTCGGTGGCCATGATTATACGCTTCACAGAAAACTCGATTGCGTTGAAGAAACTTCGGCGTATTTTTACTTGTTGTAATTGATCCCTTTTGTAAAAAGAAGAGAGAGAGAGAGAGAGAGAGAGAGAGAGAGAGATGTCGAATTCTGCTTGACGCTTCGAATCCTCATCGAATATGATGTCGAAACATTGCGAAAGTTTTTAATGTGGCCTATATGTAACGTCCAATCATCAAAAACTTTCCCAGCAATACTTTGGAATTCTTTAAAGATATCAAATGTTTCAAAATATAATTCTTTAGAAAATTCTATTTTCCTCAGTCATTCGGTTTAGATACCTACTGTTCGAAAATCCAGCTCCTTTTCGAAAATACTGTTCCTTTTCGAAAATCCTGTTACTTTTAGAAAATCCTGTTCCTTTTCGAAAATCCAGTTCCTTTTCGAAAATCCTGTTCCTTTTCGAACACCCAGTTACTTTTCGAAAATCCAGTTCCTTTTGGAAAATCCAGCTCCTTTTCGAAAATCCAGTTCCTTTTCGAACATTCCGTTCAACAGCCCTTCGTTGGCTGAGTCGGTTGTGCTTCAGACTGTCACTCGATGGGCCGGAGTTCAGTTCCCCAGGCCGGTTGATGAAGACAGGTGGGAAAATTCATTTCTCGCTATAATAATTCCACAATAAGCTGTAGGTCCGCTGCTAAATGTCAAATGGTTCGAGCCACGTAAATAAGTCTGTAGGATCTCTGGCTGTTAATCCAACTCAAATCTGGTAAAACTAAGGTATACTTAACAACTTTTCGCCTGCTCCTTTCCAAATCCAGTTCCTTTTCAAAAATCAGTTCCTCTTCGAAAATCGGTTCCTTTCGAAAATCCTGTTCCTTTTCAGACATCCAGTCCCTAAAATCAGTTCCTTTTCGAAAAATCCTGTTCCTGTAAAACGTTCATTTCGAACATTCAGTTCCTTTTCGAACATCCAGTTCCTTTCCGAAAATCCAGTTCCTTTTCGAAAATCCTGTTCCTTTTCGAAAATCCCGTTCATTTTCGAACATTCAGTTCCTTTTCGAAAATCCAGTTCCTTTCAGAAAATCCAGTTCCTTTTCGAAAATCCAGTTCCTTTTCGAAAATCCAGTTCATTTTCGTTTAATTCCTGCTCGGAGGCTCATTCTCAGTCTTTTAAATTGTGACACAGTAAATAATGATAAACCCATCTCATTGTAATGTATCAGACGAAACTTGTGTTTGTTTTAACCTTCTTGGAGGAAATGTCCATTTGAATGAGTTTTCCTGTGAAATTACACAGTTTTCGCAGAATTATTCAAAGTGAATATTCACCAAACTCCGTGTTTTTCCCTGTCCTTCAATCAAAATGACATCACAAACATTATTTCCAGGTTGGGGTTTGCAACTTTTATACAAGTAAAAGTAGCTTCCATTAAAATTCCATACATGACATTAAAACCCCTGCCTTTTATCTGGCTTCAATATGCTACTCGTTACGACATCTATTATTTATGTCCCTTCGATCCCAGCTTAATTGTACGCAGCACTTTGTGGGGAGAGTCAAGGCATTAATGAATAGTTCTTTCGTAGTTATTTTAAAACCGAAGCCCTTTGCCCTTATGGGTGGAAAGTTCAGAAATAAGGGAGATTAGGCTAAGTGACACGATTATTCTCTGGCTACTCATCCTAAGGTGTAACACCCCAGATTAAGTGCTGCCACAAATCCCACATGAATTTAAGTGAACTGCTGTGAAACAATATATTTAGGGAGAATAAAGCCCACGTAATCTGGACCGTAATTTCAATTGTGCTCAGGCTGCTGAATCATTTAAATGGATTAGAACTCGATTTTTATCTAACGATGGTAGAAAAGTAAGCAGTAAATTATATAAGATCAGGAGGTAGAAAGAGAATTAGTTCCAGCAACACGGAAATTAACCAAGCTTTGTATTATCACTTCAGATTAAGCACATGGATACTTAATAGCAATATATATATATATATATATATATATATATATATATATATATATATATATATATATATATATATATATATATATATATATATATATATATATATATATATATATGTATATATATATATAGATATATATACAGTACATTACATATATTTTTAATATAAATGATATATACATGAATTCCTATACACATGTATACGTACATACTTCATATATACAGAGAGAGAGAGAGAGAGAGAGAGAGAGAGTCTTCTAACTGAAATTGAAGAGGAGTACTCTCTCTCTCTCTCTCTCTCTCTCTCTCTCTCTCTCTCTCTCTCTGAAAAAATATTTCCGAAAAATAACACCTCAAGATAGCAGGGCAGATGAAAATGTTAAATGTCTCGTTGAAATTGGGTCTCGTTGATCAGGTAGACTGGCATTTGCTGTTTTAATATTAACCTGTTTAAGGTGCCGGAACAGTTAACGTAAAACCCTGTGTATTTTAAAACTCGGGTACAAAAATCATGTTGCGAATAAATGAAAAGGAAAGTTGCGTGGGTATCTCCGCCCGTTTGTAGTTGGAAGTCCAGTGTATGAAGAAAAACGTAAAACGATTTGTGGAATGCTTGCCTTCTTCGAATGAAATTTTTTATTATAACAATTCTTTAATGACAGTAATTGTAATATTTTTTATGTGCATAACAAGAGTTAAAGAAAATAAGAATTATGGACTTCTGTTAAAAAATGAATCAGTAATTTTCTTCGTCAGAGTTTATATAGTCAACCGAAAATAGATCCTATCTTGGTGTCTCGGTATGTCTTTCTGCATGAGCCGCGGCCCATGAAACTTTAACCACGGCCGGTGGTGGCCAGATGCACGATTATGGAACCTTAAAAAAATAAAAACTACTGAGTCCAGAGGGCTGTAATTTGGTATGTAGATGACTGGAGGTGGATGATCATGCCAATTTGCAACCCTCTATCCACAGTTTTTAAGACCTGAGGGCGGACATAAAAAGTGCGGACGGACGGACAAAGCCGGCACAAGAGTTTTCTCCTGCAGAAAACTAATGAGCTGCCAAAATATTTCGTTGTTAGGTAGATAAACAACCAAAAAATACAGCCAGGCGCTTAATCTTCTTCCCGCTCTGTCGACAGAAGCAAAAACAATGACCACCGGACGAGTCCTCGAGTCAACAGCGCTCTTCGGAAACTTCCGTTTCAGCGAGAGCAAACGTCACGATTGTTAACCCTCACTTCGGAGTTCTTCCGTTTGAATCGCTGAATATTCGGGACGTTGGAGGAAATATTTACGTTTGCGTGCGTGTAAGTGCTTGTATATACACACGCGCACATTCGGCACGTAAACACACACACATATACATATAATGTGTTTGTATGTTTATATACATAAATATATGAATATATATAAATATATATATATGTGCGTATGTATATATATACAGTATGTGTGTATATATATGTGTGTATGTATATATACAGTATGTGTGTGTATGTGTAATATATATATATATATATATATATATGTATGTATATGTATATTATATATATATATATATATATATATATATATATATATATATATATATATATATATATATAGAGAGAGAGAGAGAGAGAAAGTTATTTAGTTATAAATGATTTGTTTAACCAGACCTCTGAACTCTTTTAGGGTTCTTCTCGGGCTGGGAATAGAGAGAGAGAGAGAGAGAGAGAGAGAGAGAGAGAGCATAGGACTCCCACGCATGTACATGCGTTCAGCGAAATCAGTAAACACCTTTCAGTTTAAATGGGCAAAAAAAATCTATATTAAATATACAGAGTGATTTCATAATATATCTTGCAGGCATCAGACCAAACCTCTGAAAATAACGCCTCTTCTACAAGTGTTGAAGGAGTAAACAAGAAAATTTTGTTGTGTCCTTTCCATTTTTTTCCTGGATGCCAAGAATAAGAAAATGAATACAATAAAATGAGAAAGGCGTTATCACAGAAGCTGCCATCGTTGATTCGCGATTCGTCACCTCCAGGGCGAGACGGAAATGTTCCATCTTTCTGGCCAGCACAGTCCACGCCCCTGCCCTTTCCCCGGCGAGGTGGAGGTAACGTATTCTCTGACTGAAGGAAAGGTAACTTATCTCTGTTGTACTTTAACAGGATAAGGAAGTAAGATGCAGTAAAAAATGCGCCGAATTTTGTGTACAGCCACCGAAAATAGATCTATCTTTCGGTGGTCTCGGTATAGTGATGCATGAGCCGCGGCCCGTGAAATTTTAACCACGGCCCGGTGGTGAATATCTATATCGTTGCAGAAGCACATTGATAACTAACACAACCTTAAATAAAATAAAAACTGCTGAGGCTAAAGGGCTGCAATTTGGTATGTTTGATGGTTGGAGGGTGGTTGATCAATACCAATTTGCGGCCCTCTAGCCTCAGTAATTTTTAAGATCTGAGGGCGGAATGAAAAAGTGCGAATAGAAAAAGTGGTGACAGAATAAAGTGCGGACGGACAGACAAAGCCGGCACAATAGAACTCTAGGGTTGGTGATCTCCGAATATATTTAGTTATAGGATGTTGTCATTGGGGCTGAAGAAATAAGACTTTCTCTAATAATTCGCCTGGAATATCGTCAGAAATTGTGTAGATACAAGCAATACAGGATGGGGGCCCCGTAAGTAGTGCCGTCAGTGCGCCCTCATGCAGTGCACTGTAGGCGACTGTAAGGTTCTTTGCAGCGTGCCTTCCTATTTAGCACAACCCCTTTCGTTCCTTTTACTGTACCTCTTTTTATATTCACTTTCTTCTATCATACTTTCCACCCTCTCCTAACAGTTGATTCATAGTGCAACTGCGAGGTTTTCCTACACCTTTCAAGCCTTTTAGTGTCAATTTCCGTTTCAGCGCTGAATGACCTCATAGGTCCCAGTGCTGGGCCTTTGGCCTAAATTTTATATTCAATGGCCGAAATTCTACATTCAATTCAATAAGGGATGAATTTTTTAAAATATCCAGTCAGATACATCCTACCGTTATGTCGTTGAGATAAACGAAGGAAGAATGCACCATTTGTTTTGTTTTTTTTATCTTCAAACCAGAATAGCAAATAGGTCAGCTTTGCAAAATTAACAACGTTAAAATGAGTGATTGGTCGTCTTTCGGAAACAAATATAAAACCTAAATTTTTGGATATTCTGAAGGACTTTTAACTAAGTTAGGTTGAGTTATTGTCGTTAACAGTTAGTCGCCCTTCTTTACAATCTTAGCGATTAAGGATAATATTGACCTATATTATAGAAGTAATGATCATGATGTATGTATATATATATATATATATATATATATATATATATATATATATATATATATATATATATATATATATATATTTAAATAAATATTCTAAGAAATTGGACGGTACATGCTAAATTACATTGCAAAGGAAAAGCAATAAACAAAACTATATGAGTAGAAATAATTCATATGTAAATATAAAAAAAAATTAATTATTCCAGTGAATAATCGTTTATTTCTGTTGAATTCATTACTTAACTGGTGCAGTAAAAGTTTTTCTTTTTATGCTTGAGCGCATCTTATTAATTGAAGAGATAATCAGTTGCGTAAAGAGATTGGTTCTCTAATTTTTTCGGTTTCATGGTAATGTTGTCATTAAAAATGCTAATTAGAATATGCTGATTATCAGTCATAAATATTAACTAATTCTGACATCACATCAGTCCCCAAACTTAGTTGAAAATAAGTCAGTTTTTTTTTATATATAAACGAGAAGTTTTATTCAACTTATCAAAATTAAATGTAAACTTTTCATTAAGAATTAACATATTTTCAAGGGGAAACGTTGAGGAAAATTATTTAAATTCTATGGTATGAATAAAATCAATTTTACTTTGCCTTCAAATATGATCCGCTTTTCCAATTTCTAGCACAAAAAGTATATTTTGAAAAAAAAAAATTATTCTCATTACAGAGAGAATTTTTCCCATGCAAGAAACCATTGAAATGGAAATCTTTATAATCCTCATCTGAAATGAGTTGTAGCTGAGTATATTTGTTCTCATTGCAAATATCTGGTTTTTGGTTTTCTGTAAAAGAAAACTATTGTGCAGGCTTTGACTATCCGTCAGCACTTTTTTCTGTCCACGCTCATATCTTAAAAACTATTGAATCAAGAGGGCTGCAGATTGGAATGTTGATCATCCACCCTCCGATCATCAAACATACCAAATTGCAGGATTCTGGCCTCACTAGTTTTGGTGTTATTTAAGGTTAAAGTTAGCCATAGGATAGGCCACCACCGGGCAGTGGTTAAAAAGTTTCATGGGCCATGACTCATACAGCATTATACCGGACACCGAAGATAGATCTGGCATTTGGTGGCCTTGATCCTACGCTGGCGGCTGTGCAGAAAACCCGATTTTGCCATGAAACCGAGCAAAAATTTTCATTTGCTTTCTTTTGCAATGTTCCAGAAACTGTCGTTAACCAAGCCGTGTCCTCCT
>NC_089752.1:2353000-2363000 GCF_040412425.1 Macrobrachium rosenbergii
AAATATAATTATTCTGGATGAAAAATATATAGATAAACAGTCATCAGGCAGACTCCACAAAGCAAGAGTGATGACTAAGATAGAGAGAGAGAGAATAAATTCTGAAGTTTTGTCCGAATTTGTTGCAGAAGCTTAGAGCTGCTTATCCTGTCTAATGGCATTAAGAGGATTTTACTACGATCTCCTCCATATTCTTGCTGCAAGTTCTCTGTAAGCCACTCGTTTCCATCGAGATGATTTTTGAATATCTGAGAAAAATTTGGTCCAGGCTTCCAAATTTTTTTTTTATACTCCGATGTTTTATGATTGTATTGGCTTTTTGCAATCATAATAATAATAATAATAATAATAATAATAATAATAATAATAATAATAATAATAATAATAATAATAATAATAATAAAATCATCATCATAATCATCATCTTTATCATTATTATTGTTATATTTTTTTTCTATCACAGTCATCCTATTCGACTGAGTGGTTTTTATAGTGTGTGGGGGGAGGGGGCGTTCAGGGTTGCATCCTATCTCCTTAATAGTCTATCACTTTTCCCACTATGTGCGCTGTTTCTAGTAGCACGCTCTTTTGCATGAGTCCTGGAACTACTGTACTTCGGGTTCTAGTTTTTCCAGGTTCCTTTTCAGGGATCTTGGGATCGTGCCTAGTCTTCCTATGATTTTGGGTACAATTTCCACTGGCATATCCCATATCCTTCTTATTTCGATTTTCAGGTCTTGATACTTATCAGTTGTTATTATTATTATTATTATTATTATTATTATTATTATTATTATTATTATTATTATTATTATGCTCTTTGGGTAATATTAATGAAGGCATTTTACCAAGCATTCTTATTTCTCACAACAATCGTGCCTTCTGATGTATGTATGTGTACACACAATATATACATCATTACATACATACCCGAGTCATCGATATATTTTCATCAAATAACGTGAACTCAAACCCAAGACATACCAGACCTCAGCATGAATGAGACACGCAAGGTGAGTGGGTCTTCCGACATAACGAATTCGAAAAATGCTGAAGAAGTTTGTCATCATTAGAGGCGCAAGAATATCTTATAAGTGAGCCTTTCAAGAACCGTCTTCCCATTGAGAATCCCGCCACAGCTGCTGCGAAAGGGTTTTCATTTGACCTGGGCGGAAAAGTGACAGGGTCGAGAAAGCCGCTTAGCCCAATTATAGTGATCCTATCTAGTTTTGTAGCGTGACTTAGAGGCCACTCACAGTTATTATGCCCAGATGTACTGTGAAATTTCGGCATTATAAATCCTCACGGTGAAACATCTCACAGTTGCGCTGCCTTGCAGCCACGTGTGGGTTTGAATGGAAGCGGAAATAAAAAAAAAAAAGGAAAGGATGGTGAATAAGAGCACATATATAGCTCGAACACATGATCTTTTCCGCGTTGCACATCTTATATGCTTTCAAGGCAAAATAAAGGTTGTTTGGTTGGGGTGCCTTGGCGGGTTACATTTTATAAATGCTTCATTATACAGTATATATATATATATATATATATATATATATATATATATATGTATATGTGAATGTTTTGTGTCTGTGTGTACATATACATGTATGTAAATATTTTCAGTAGCCATAGTGAAGTCTTAAAGCCTCGCCTTCACCACACTTTTAGGATACGTATTACTTCACAAGTCTTTTAACCAGGCGCCGTTTCTGCACCTGTCGTTTAGTGGCTCGAGTCCTTGCACGGGAAGTGAATGTTTCTTCATTTGATCACCCCTTGGATAAAAGGCTTGTCGAGAAGCGTATGCAAAAAGCTGATGAAATCGAGAGGTGAGATTTTATCATTGTATCCATTAAAAATACTCATATCTCTGATATGCTATATATATTTATATATAGCATAAAGTATATATATATATATATATATATATATATATATATATATATATATATATATATATATGTGTATATATATATATACAGTATATGTATATAATGTATATCATTCACTGTCAGGTATATATTGCTTCGCAGATTCGAAATTAAACTTAACCTTTCATGGGAAGCCCTCGAAACATTCTGACCTTGAATCTTATCATTTCATTTGTCAGCATTCCATCAAGATAATGACGGAGAGGGAAGCCCGGCTTATAAGGAAAGTATTTGTCATAATATCAAGCAAAACTGCACGAGGAAAATCAATAATGTTTGTTATTCGTTTGGAATAGCAGACACCGCAATATAACGACTGGGACCCCGTAGGTGAGGTAGTGCCTTCAGTGCACCTCATGCGGTGAACTGTAGGCAGTATTTAAGGTTCTTTGCAGCGTCCCTTCCTTAGGCCCCTAGCTGCAACCCCTTTCGTTCCTTTTCCTGTACACCTCGTTTCAAAATCTCTTTCTTCCATATTACTTTCCTTAACCCTCTCCTAACAATTGATTCATAGTGCAGCTGAGAGGTTTTCCTCCTGTTACACCTTTCAGACCTTCTCCTGTCAAATTTCCGTTTCAGCGCTTGACCTTGGGCCTAAATTCTATATTCAGTTCAATAGCGACTGGGAAATGGGCTCTTTCAGTAAAAGTCAATAATGATTTTAACAAAGAATAATAATAACCTCTCGTGCTGAAGAAGGCGAAGGTCTGTTTGCAATACAAGGACTGTAAAAAAAACAATAATCATGAGGGTAAACATTCAAATATATACAACAAAGAAGTTAATTATCAACCAGCCAAGGAGAAAAGAATTGAGGAAGTACGACGATAAAAGTTGATTTTAATATTCCTATCCAAACAGAGGTTACAAAGACAGTTATAGGAGGCAACTTAATTTTCCCTTGAGGATTATTGATTTTGAAGTGACTTGATAAGTAGTATGAGTCATTGCGGATCTCAGCCGCAAGCAACAGAATAAGGAAGAGGGGGAACTGATAAAACTGGATCATTTGAATTTCAGTTGTGGTCATAATATTATAACACAAATCCAGAGCAAGGTATAAATGTGAATATATTCAGCTGCTTGTGTTTGAACTTACAGCATTTCATCTGACTTGCAAGTCTGAATAGATAGTTCAACCACTGGTTCGTGAATTAAATCAAGCATCAACATAGAAGTTTAGTCTTAGAATTCAAGATTCGTTGAATAGTCTAGATTCGTGTTGCACTAGGAGTTTACGGATGATAAACATCACGTTTGGATTTTCCGTCGTAGAGCCCAGATCCAGCCCCTCTTTCTTATATTAGTATGCTGAATGAAGGGGCCTTAGCACTCAAATTTTCGTCGATTTTATAACGGTATGGGTACTCTGTTATGGCAATAAAGAACACTATATCTAAATTCCACAACCACAGTCGTAGAAAGCCTATGATGATGCTTATAATAACCATTTTATCCAGATTATATGCATTGATTACGTAGAAAGGGGCATTTATAAACAAAGTTGAAGCATCGTAACTTACTTTAAACAAGTAAAAATGCCCCGAAGTTTCTTCGGCGCAATCAAGTTTTCTGTATAGCATATAAACAAGGCCGCCGAAAATATATCTATCTTTCGGTGGTTTCGGTATAATGCTGTATGAGCCCATGAAACTTTAACCATGGCCCGGTGGTGGCATATCCTATATCGTTTCCAGAAGCACGATTACGGCTAACTTTAACCTTAAGTAAAATAAAAACCACTTAGGCTAGAGGACTGCAATTAGGTATGTTTGCAGATTGGAGGGTGGATGACCAACATACCAATTTGCAACCCTCTAGCCTCAGTAGTTTTTAAGATCTGAGGGCGGATAGAATAAAATGCGGACGGACAGACAAAGCCAGCACAATAGTTTCCTTTTACAGAAAAATAAAAATATACGTTTCTAATGAAGTAACTACGAAACATTTCGAATTACACTGTAAATAATTGTGAGCAATAAGGAGTTCAATCAAATATATTGTCTGATAGACAGCCTACTTAACAGGGATTAAAAACATACCTTAAACAATATTAAAATAGCTTTCTCCACTCTGAAAAAATTAAAAGAGGAGCATCCCCAGAACATTATGTTTATTAGGAAAAAACCCGTCCCATATCTTTTATGTTCAAGATACTTCACTGTTCTTAACTTGCGGGCACCTTGTTACTGCGCTCTACATACTTGAGAACCTACGCTCATGTTAAATATGTATAACCCGTCTCAATTGACTATCGTATGCAATATGATGGACTACAGTGTACTTCGGCATCAGAAGAAAGATCACTTCACGATAATTGGGTTAATCAGCTTAAGTTTCCCCGTCACTGTTGACGCCAAGAGGGAGGCGAACGTTCTCCTTTGTTGGGCCAGCCTTCTTGAATAGACACTCACTTCCTGCAGAGTTCCATCGCTGGGGAGTCCGGTGACTGTGTCGTTAATAATATCAAAATTTCTTGATCGTTATGAAGAGAGGGGTCACTGACCGCTAAGAGTATAAAGTGTGGAAGGGGGAGCCTTTCTCTATTCTGAGTGGAGATTGTTACATGAGAAAGCTTATTTCAGGTCAGCTGTAGGAGTGATGTGCCAACCTTTAGAAGAGAACTTGGTATCAGGGAAAGGAATGGTTTAGTATTCAATTCCACTGCAACTTCTACAGCTGAATACCTGCTTGACTACTCTATTCTCTTCCGATTATTGTTCGTTGACTAATGCTGTAGCTTCCCTTTAAATCGTTTAAGCTTTCTATTCAACATCTGGCTGTTTTAGTGGAACTGACTTTCCAAGTACCTGTCTTTCATTGTAAAGTGAGTTGAGCTCAGCCATGATTTAGAAAAATTTTTGGGTTCTTTTCTGATAACCAAGAGAGAATATGTTTTAACCAAAAACAGCCGATGATTCTTCTCATCTCACCGCTCGAGGTCACGTGGTCATCAGGGAGGTCGCCACTTCACGTTACTGACTCTCTGTGACTGGAACAACAAGCAGAGAATGCTTTTTACATGGCTGTTATGGGAACTATGGAATTCGTACACCACGCCCCACAAAATCCAAATAACTAAAAAACAAAATTGCATGATAAATATCCTTGCACGTTCAAATTGTCATGAAAATATCGTAATCATTATTTTGAAGTTTAGTATTTAGTTTATGATAATCCGCTCTATGAGGTTAAATGTAATAAATATAATAGAAATGGAGACATATTCTATGACCTGCCTTAGTAAATTGTCAGACGTACCAGTTTATTGTTATATTTAACTTCAGAAGTTCAAGCGAAGGTGCAATGCATTGCTACCCTAATACTATTCTCTTTGCATTTCAAGTCATTTTTATCTATTTTTTAATTTTTTTCTGTTTTATTAAGTGAGTGGGACCTCTTCTTTCTGTATTTCCCTTTACTTCCTCTTACTTCTTCCTAATGAACACCTTAATATTCTTTGGAAGCTTGAATTTCAAGTCAGTGGCCCCTTTGGTGGGCTTGCTCCATATGAATAGGTTTCATCTTCTGAATAATAATAATAATAATAATAATAATAATAATAATAATAATAATAATTCTTTGGAAGCTTGAATTTCAAGTCGATGGACCCTATGGGCTTGTTCCATATGAATAGGCTTCATCTCTGAATAATAATAATAATAATAATAATAATAATAATAATAATAATAATAATAATAATAATTCTTTGTAAGCTTAATAATTGCAAGTCGATGGCCCCCTAACTTGTTCCATATGAATAATTTCATCTTCTGAATAATAATAATAATAATAACTTGTTCCAATAATAATAATAATAATAATAATAATAATAATAATAATAATAATAATAATAATAATAATAATAATAATAATAATAATAATATAAATTAATGGCTTCTTATGTCATCATCGAATGAAAAAATACCTTTCTTTTGAATGAGAAAAACATCCCTTAAGCGTCTTGAAAGAATCCATTTCGAAGATGACAGATTTTTCCTCGCAGCTATCTAAAGAGACGAACTTCTTCTTCAGGGCGATAAAAGGAGATTGTAATACTAGAGCCAGATTCTATTTTTAAGTACAAGATTTCTTTCCTTTAAAATGAAGACGTGGGCGGATCTGTTGGGCCAAATATATTCGAAAGATAAACTTTACTGTTGTGCCGTTGGTATTGATCATGTTATACGTCATTTGGGAACCCACAATAATAATGATAATGATAAAGTATACAGTGTAATCCTTTCAATTGTTACTGTGAAGATTCACATCCGCTTTTAATAAGTAATTCCTCACATAAGTTGTTTAGAACTCCTCTGTCAGCTCATCTCAAAGGCTGCGTTGTTATGCAACGTGAATATAATGATATTACTGTAAACCGTTAAAAATGTGAGTATGGATGATTGGATAACGACCTTATTGTTGAAAAAAAAAGGAAAAATGGGCCGAAGTTTCTTCGGCTCAATGTAGTTTTCTGTACAGCTCATAATCAAGGCCACCGAAAATAGATCTATCTTTCGGTGGTCTCGGTATAATGCTCTATTAGCCGCGGCCCGTGAAACTTTAACCACGGCTCCGTGGTGGCCTGTCCTATATCGTTGCCAGAAGGACGATTATGGCTAACTTTAACCTTAAATAAAATAAAGACCACTGAAGGTAGAGGGCTTGCAATTTGGTATGTTTGATGACTGGAGGGTGGATGTTCAACATACCAATTTGCAGCCATCTAGCCTCAGTAGTTTTTAAGGTCTGGGGGGAGACAGAAAAATTACGGGCGGACAGACAAAGACGGCACAATAGTTATCTTTTGCAGAAAACTAAAACGATGTGGCCTGATATACCGAGGGATCGTTATGGTTTCTGCTCAGTGTATAAACTGGTTGTGATATTCATGAAATTCATACAATAACGTTTGTAAAGGAATTAACATAAACTAGATAACCTAAATGCAAAACTATCATAGATAGATACCTAGGATCCATCCTTTCATACGAGCTGCAGAGCAATAAATCATTGTCCATATATATATATATATATATATATATATATATATATATATATATATATATATATATATATATATATATATATATATATATGTTCCCAAGTCTTACGTACATGCATATTGCATGCGTCTTTTCACCAATATTTTTCTACAAACAATTCGTCAGTTTAAGTACAGAAAAAGATCTTGTCTTCTTCTTCTCCTGTACTCAGATTATTCATTCTGGCTTGTGGTATCATTCTGGAATTATGGTTTTATTATTATGTTATCTTTAAATATTTGAGTAATTCGTTCTGCAGTTCTTAATTTGGTATTTATAAATATAGACTGTTTATTAAAAGCAAATCAATGCAGCAGCAACGTCAATGGTTCAATGCTTTGGCAGAAATTAGTGTCAAGTATAAATCAATTTTCAGGGCAATGTCGTGAGGTAGACTAAATTTAGTTGTCCATCTTTCTGTCTAAATTTTTCGTGAGACGCAAAGTTTTTAGTTTTCTGTAAAAGAAAACTATTGTGCCGGCTTTGTTTGTCCGTCCGCACTTTTTTCGATCTTAAAAACTACTGAGGCTAGAGAACTGCAAATTGGTATGTTGATCAACCACCCTCCAATCATCGAACATACCAAATTGCAGCCCTCTAGCCTCAGTAGTTTTTATTTATTTAAGGTTAAAATTAGCCATAGTCGTGCTTCTGGCAACGATATAGAATAGGCCAACACCGGGCCGTGGTTAAAGTTTCATGGACGCAGCTCACGCAGCATCATACCGAGGCCACCGAAAGATAGATCCAATTTCGCTGGCCTTGATTATACGCTGTAGCGGGTGTACAGAAAACTCGATCGCGCCGAAGTCATTGTTTACTTGTTATTTATTTGTATTAATTTACTTGCTTATTTATCCATCTGTTTATTATTTTAGTTTATTTATTTGGAAATCTTCCCTTCTCTTGCACCTCGCCAAAGACAGACGTTTCGATTGGCAATTTAATTAAGTCGTCTGTCGACATATATTACTATACATACTGACATTATATACATACATGTAAAAAGAATGGTCCATAAAGAAGGTAGATAAACTAGATAAATTTTACTGAGCCACAGAATTGGTCACAGGGGAAAATATATAGCTGTAATAAATCTATAGACGGTTAAATAGCAATGAAGTGGGGGCGACTTGGCTTGTAACCTTTGTTTAGGGCTGGTTCTGATACTTCTCGCAAATAGCTGATGTAATGTGCTTTGAAATTCATATTGCTTGTATGTTTAGTCCAGTATAGGAGTATCTGCGTAACGCGGTATACAATAATCATTAAATTTTATGAGTTACGACGAAAAATGATAAACAGAAAAACATGAAGGTCATTACCGCGAAAAGCGTATTTTCAAGAATAATACTACAAACTGCTATTAGCATAAATACATCACTGAATCTCAAAAAACAGCTTCCTGCTTCATATTTCCTCGAATAAAAAAATAGATAAAAGTGAGGATTATTCTAATGAAATCCTCTTAGTACCTCTGAACAGAATAAACACCTCTCAAGCCATTGCAACGAATCCGGACGAAAATATTTCGTTTTCCGTCGCGGAGAAGCTGATTAGGTATTCTTACTTTTACAGATTTTTTTGCTATTGTTTCGTTTTTTCTAGTATGCTTTTCTGCATCGTCTGACTTTTTTCGTATAATAGGATATCTTTGCAAGTTACTCTTTATCATACTGGAAATTAGTTCCATCTTTTGTCACGAGACATAAATTAAAAGCAGTGACGATCCTGATATTATAATATATATAATATATATATATATATATATATATATATATATATATATATATATATATACATATACATATATATATATACTGTATATATACATATAAATTTCTGACGCACTTCAAAGATCAACCCAGGCCTTTCAATTGAAATGTGAAACCGCTGCCAATCAACCCACACAAGTCTTTCAATTGTAAGACCTGAGTTCGATCCTGATGTCAGACCTGGGTTCGATTGATGATTATTTTTATATATATACAGAAATTTATTCTATTATATATGTAATTGATATATTGATTATTTCTATATATATATATATGACATATATATATATATATATTATATATATATATATATATATATATATATATATATATATATATATATATATATATATATATAATATATATATATATATATATATATATATATATATATACTGTATATATTACATGTATGTGAGTGTGTTTGGAGTAGCGCGGCTTTCTCGTCCTTGACCTTGACCGTTTATTCTCCTAAATCACGTATTAAACCAAACATAAGAGGTTTATCTAACTATCTGCATCGGTGCATGTTTTAGATGTTATTTTCACGCTTGTAAATAAACTAATTAATCTGAGCTGCCGATATTGGCTTGTTTGATTGTGAATTCTCCTTATTATTTCTTTCTTTTTTAGTTTTCCGTAAAAGAAAACTATTATGCCGACTTTGTCTGTCCGTCCGCACTTTTTTCTGTCCGCACTTTTTCCGTCCCGCCCAGATCTTAAAACTACCAAGGCTAGAGGGCTGCAAGTGGTATGTTGATCATCACCTCAATCATCAAGCAATCCAAATTGCAGCCCTCTAGCCTGAGTAGTTTTTATTTTATTTAAGGTTAAAATTAGCCGTAATCGCGCTTCTGGCAACGATATAGGATAAGCCACCGCCAGGCCGTGGTTAAAGTTTAATGGGCTGCGGCACATACAGCATTATACCGAGATCACCGAAGGATAGATCTGTTTTCGGTGGCCTTGATTATACGCTGTAGCGGCTGTAGAGAAAACTCGATTGCGCCGAAGGTACTCCGGCACATTTTTTATTTAATTGTGGGACTTGGATGTTATATATGTAAGGGTATCACACTTTGTCTTTAATAGTTTCTGAATGTTTATGCATTGTTGGTATTTTATGAAAACATCGAATAACTGTCCTTGACAAACTTAGATTCTTAATTACCCAAGAATTTTTTTCCTTCCGCACTCAGCAATCGTTCATAGAATTAATTCTTTACATCTCCATTAAAAGTGCAGT
>NC_089752.1:2368000-2395500 GCF_040412425.1 Macrobrachium rosenbergii
CATTGCATTTAGATCGGTCATGGTGATAATACTCGCTGTGCTTATCTTCAGTTGGCTGGAGGAAGAAACTCATAAAATTCACAGAAACAAGCAAACTGGTTATACAGACGACAGGAATTCCTAAGACCAAATCTTCGTTTAAGAGATATTATGCCCCGTAGGTGGGTAGTGCCGTCAGTGCACCTCGTGCGTTGCACTGTAGGCATTACTTAAGGTTCTTTGCAACATACCTTCGGCCCCTAGCTGCAACCCCTTTCGTTCCTTTCACTGTACCTCCGTCTATATCTCTCTTTCTTCCATCTTGCTTTCCACCGTCTCCTAACAGCTGATTCATAGTGCGACTGCGAGATTTTCCTCCTGTAACGCCTTTCAAACCTTTTAATGTCAGTTTCCGTTTCAGCGCTGAATGACCTCATAAGGTCCCAGCGCTTGGCCTTTGGCCTAAATTCTGTATTCAGTTCAGTCAAGAGATATTATGCAGCAGTGCATGGAAGAAATGCTTAAATTATTGTTTGCATAGTTATCGTTCTCTAAGAGTAAGAATTGTGAAAGATTTTCTAGAAGGGTAAGAAGAAATACCAGTGTGTTGTGTTAAAAGTAATTTCACATGTGCACAAAGTATATTGACCACTGATACGAGAGTCCTTCCATGGAACATTTGGAAGTAGCGCTGTTCATCGAAGAAAGCACGTTTTATTTAACAGACTTCATAGGCCATTATAAGAGGGACGAACGCAATCACAAAAGTTATGTCCAATAAGAACGAATTCTCCTGCAGATCACTTGAAAGTTAGAACGCATTTGTTTGATGAAAACTGAAGCGTAAGCGCTGATATTGACAGAAGAGTAAAAGCCCTTTCATGTACCCTTCATGATTCATGATTCAGCGGACGTGAACCCGGTAGGAAAGAGTGGCAGTAGACGTGTAAGTTAGATTCGTGACGTGGGATGTTTGGGAGTAGTATGTGACCCTGTGTTCTTGTGTATGTGTGTGTGTGTGTTTGTGTATGTGCGTTTGTTGCACAGTCGTCAAAGTATCAGAGCGTAACGCTGCCAAAAGTAAATAAATCAAAGACTTGTAGTTATTATACACAGGTACGTGACTGAATTTACAAACACTGTAGGTTGAATAAGAAATGGCAAATATTAATTCAGCAATCATAGGTTATAGCTGAAGAGCTAAGGCTATTTTGGAATTTCAGTATGCGATTTTCACTCTTGAAAGGAGATGAAAAGGTGCACGTGTGATCTACAAAAAAAAAGGAATATTTAAAAGGCACGAAAATAGAAGTTGATAAATGCCGGCATCGACATTCTAAATGCAGGCCAGAAGTTGACTGAACCATTCAAAAGTTAATAACAACATATAAGTGAGAAACAAATGACTGAATGAAAAATCGAATAGAAAACTGATTTAGTGACAGACGGGGACAGCCAGTCGCATTCATTTAACAAACAACGAAAGTCCTACGTGAAAGAGAAGCCAAACATCAGAAATGGACTAAGAGCCAGTTTCTAATCCTTCCTCAGGAGACAACGGATTAAGGCATCGCGAAGAAGTATTTGGATGAGATTACAGCAGTCTCTCTCTCTCTCTCTCTCTCTCTCTCTCTCTCTCTCTCTCTCTCTCTCTCTCTCTCTCTCTCTCTTTTCTCTCTCTCTCTCTCTCTCTCTCTCTATAAGGCAAGCAAGCAAATAGTCCTGAATCCTGAAAAGGGATCATTCATTGTAATATATTGCCTTCAGCAAGTTTAGTGCAATATATCATATATCTAAATTCGGGTAACGTAAGTGGTTGTGTGGTGTTCGAGACAAATTGCATATTTTTACATAAAATTAGATGCGTGATATGCTTCCTTTTGATGGTGAACGCGCGGACGCGCACACACGCACACATACAAACATACATACACATATATTTGTGTATATAACGTGTATATATCTATACATACATACAAACGCACACATATATATATTGTTTTAAAATTTTCCTACAAAAATTCAACGATTATATTGTTTATTTATGTCTGTCGTAGTTACTACAATTTACATGTTCAGATGATACACATTTCTCTGTACTCATGCACGCGAGTTCATAGAGACATGCGGGGAAAGGTTCTCAGTGTTTTTTGTGTATTTACATTAATCATCAAACCTGATGAATGATCTGATATTTTATTCCAGCTGGGAACAATACCATTTCACCCAAGGTATTAGACTTAGTGTTAACTATGATTTTCTTCACTGCTTTGAAACAATAAAAAATAAAATGAAATTCAATCCAATCAGTAGCATTTTGTATAACTGACATTGCTTCGGAATTCTCTGTTACTTGAGTTCAGTACATTTGTACTGTCTTAATCGGATGAGGATGAGTACATATATACAGAACTTTTATTCTTTGTCAAAGAAATAATTTCCAATCTCATTTTTAGTTTTCTGAAAAGAAAACTGTTGTGCCGGCTTTGTCTGACTGCTGTCCGTACTTTCTGTCCGCACTTTTTCTGTCCGCACTTTTTCCGTCCGCACTGTTCTGTCGCCCTCAGATCTTAAAAACTAATGAGGCTGAGGGCTGCAAATTGTATGTTGATCATCCACCCTCCAATCATCGAACATACCAAATTGCAAACAGCCCCTTGCCTCATAGTTTTTTTATTTTAAGATAAAAGTTAGCCATGATCGTGCTTCTGGCAACGCAACAACACAGGCCACCACGGCAGGCTGAGAGTTTCATGGGCCGCGTCTCATACAGCATTATACCGAGACCACCGACAGATAGCTCTTTTCGGTGGCCTTGATTGTAAGCTGTACAGAAAACTCGATTGCGCCGAAGAAACTTCGGCGCATTTTTTACTTCTTGTTACTAACAGAATTAATTTAGGAACAAACTTCTGTCACTTTCAAATGAAATCATTAGTCAACATAAGGACGGCCAGGATTAGCGGACTAGGTTTGTTATATATAAACCGCAAAGTCTTCTTATATTTAAAACTGTTACTCTCTCCTGCTCTGGTAATTGTACGAGTAATCCTGAATTATAGAGGAATCTTCTTTGAAAATCGAGGCATTCCCTCTGTTGCTTATAGTTAACCATCCAGGAATAACCTTCTAAGAATGCTGAATTGGACATAATCTCTTGTTTATAACATCTATTACAAAGCTGCTTAGCTTTTCCTACCTCTATTACTCGTAATACAGATTTACTTTTCCACATAGTTTCTATTTGTTGCTTCTATTTTGGTTAATGAACAGACTTTTGAAAGGTAAATACCTTCGCAATTATCTTTTATGTTGTTGATCCATTAACTTGTTTCGGTTAGCATATTTCGTTGCTATCTTGCCTGTTATATTGTTTTTCTGTATTTGTAGACAGGAAACAGCTATGCGTAGCAGATCAGACGGACTGACGTTCACATTACTCTATATTTCTGACATACGAAGCAATGCAGTAGTTTGATCTTTTTAAGGAAAACTCTTTTCATTTGGACGTGAAATAACCAAAACCTTTGCAAAGGGTCTGATTTAACAAGAAAAAATTTAGAATTTATTTATTATTTTTTTACAATGAGAAAGAAATTCAAACGAACAAAAGATAAATTATGTTCTTCACCAAAACAGCTGGATTTGAATATAATATATTGTAGGCTAAGGGAGCCAACTAGCATATGTGGCATTTTATATTTCTCTCGGTCAGTGACTCTGTAAAGATTTACAACAGCATCAGAAATCGAGACAAGAACGAAGATTCCCTTTGCAGGAAAACAGAAGATTTAAAAATAAATCCAAGGAAAACGGAAGGTTAAATAATCATACTTTTGGTGACATTATTGCGTGATATGCAAAGTAATGAGCTCAGTACAGAAAGCAGTCTCTTTTATTCAGGGCCAGAATTTTTGAGACATCTTTTCCACTAGATAGGGAGAAGATTTCATGAGATCTAATTTCTTATGTTTTATCCATATATATATATATATTATATATGTGTATATATATATATATATATATATATATATATATATATATATATATATATATATATATATATATGTGTGTGTGTGCGTGCGTGTATGTATCTATCTGCTCATCTGTTCTGTCTATCTATCTGTCGATCTATCTATCTATATATATATATATATATATATATATATATATATATATATATATTATATATTTACTATATGTATATACATATCTATATATATGTATATACATATCTATATCAATCTATCTATTTATCTATCTATCTATATATATATACATATATTTATATATTATATAAATATATATATATATATGTATATATATTATTTACTTTTTATTTACTTTTGCCCTTGGATGGGCGGTTCAGAGTAGTCCTAGGATCTTGGCTAGCATTTTAGGGAGATGGCTGTTCCCCCGACGCCCATTACGGCTGATGTTCAAGGGACGTTTTCCCAACGATGACAGCATTTCTTTGTGGCTACGTATGGGTGTTTTTGTGTGTATCATTTAGCCAAACGCGAAAGTGGTAGTTGTAAAATTTTGTTCTATACCCTTTTCTTACCAAAGTGTATGCATTGGAGAGAGAAATTAAGGGCAGGAAAAATATGTTTTCCATGTCTCTGAATAATGTACAAATTAGCGTTCAAAGAGTATATTTTTATTATACATTCTTTGCCTCGTGTGGTAGAATTGAGCAGGGTGGTAGGTGTATTGTGATGGTAATAATAAGAAGAAGAAGAAGAAGAAAAGCCGAGTGGCTCTTTCTCGTTTGTCCGCCCCGGGTAGGGGGCTGGGTAGGTAATGGATCTGGAGGGTAGGGGAGACATGATACATCCGCCTCCTCCTGCAAACCTGTTTGTCCGCTCGGGGTTGGGGCGGGGTAGGTAATGGATCGGGAGGGTAGGGGAGACATGACACATCCACTCTCCTCCTGCAAACCTGTTTGTCCGCCCCGGGTTGGGGCGGGGTAGGTAGGGGATCGGGAGGGTAAGGGAGACATGGCGCATCCACCCTCCTCCTGCAAACTTGTTTGTCCGGCCCGGGTTGGGGCGGGATAGGTAGGGGATCGGGAGGGTAGGGGAGACATGACACATCCACCATCCTCCTCCTGCAAACTTGTTTGCCTGCCCCAGGTTGGGGCGGGGTAGGTAGGGGGATCGGGAGGGTAAGGGAGACATGACACATCCACCCTCCTCCTGCAAACTTGTTTGTCCGCCCCGAGTGGGGACAGGGTAGGTTGGGGATCGGGAGGGTAGGGGAGACTTGGCACATCCATCCATCCTCATAATAATAATAATAATAATAATAATAATAATAATAATAATAATAATAACAATAACAGAACTGCTGTTTTGGCGATGGAATGTATCAATCTGCCGATTGTCAATATATAACCAGGCGATGTCTGGATACAATATATGCCGGATTTTAAATCGCAATTAGCGAGCGTAAGTCGCATTGGATAACGCTAACCCAGGCACCTGGCGGATATTAGATAACGTAACATTTGGGCTAAATATATGTAATTACTGTAGTCAGAGGAATTGAATGATATCAGTTCATGATAAAAATGTATAAGAAAGGACTAATGATAGACGCTAAAGGTTAACGGAATTGTTTGTGTTTTTGTACTATCCCGTTTTATCCATCTGGACTTCGTGAATATGAGTATATTGTACAGGTTTACTTTTTTTCTTTTTGTGTCTCAGGACAGTAATATATATATATATATATATATATATATATATATATATATATATATATATATATATATATATATATATATAATCAAAATCCTCATGTGAATCGTACGCTTCTGTTACACGTTTCTTGGTCTGTACGTGAAATTGACTGTGACTTTCACTGTAACATTCATTTATGTCCCCTGTCAATAACTTTCTGATGTGATGCGTGCAACTGACTCATCCTCTTTCAAGATAACAGAGAAGTTCTCATCAGCGTAATAACGTGTACTAATGAGGTCTCCTCCGCTAATTAGTCCTTTGTACAAAGCATCTGCTCTAACCGTGATCTCGACACACACCTGGGGATAAGACATTTTGCTTATTGTCGGTGATTATGATGACAATAGTACTGATGATAATTGATGTGACAACCTAATCCTATTTTGCTTATTGTCGTTGATGATGATGACAGTAGTAATGATAATAATTGATATGGCAACCTAATCCTATTCTGCTTATTGTCGTTGATTATGATGACAATAGTACTGATAATAATTGATATGACAACCTGATCCTATTTTGCTTATTGTCATTGATGATGATGACAACAGTAATGATAATAACTGACATGACAACCTAATCCTATTTTGCTTATTGTCGTTGATTATGATGACGATAATAATGATAATCATTGATATGACAACCTAATCCTATTTTGCTTATTGTCGTTGATTATGTTGACAATAGTACTGATGATAATTGATATGACAACCTAATCCTATTTTGCTTATTGTCGTTGATTATGATGACAATAGTAATGATAATAATTGATATGACAACCTAATCCTATTCTGCTTATTGTCGTTGATTATGATGACAGTAGCACTGATAATAATTGATATGACAACCTAATCCTATTTTGCTTATTGTCGTTGATTATGATGACAACAGTACTGATGATAATTGATATGACAACCTAATCCTATTCTGCTTATTGTCGTTGATTATGATGACAATAGTAATGATAATCATTGATATGACAACCTAATCCTATTCTGCTTATTGTCGGTGATTATGATGACAATAGTACTGATAATCATTGATATGACAACCTAATCCTATTCTGCTTATTGTCGGTGATTATGATGACAATAGTACTGATAATAATTGATATGACAACCTAATCCTATTCTGCTTATTGTCGTTGATTATGATGACAATAGTAATGATAATAATTGATATGACAACCTAATCCTATTTTGCTTATTGTCGTTGATTATGATGACAATAGTAATAATAATAATTGATATGACAACCTAATCATAATGTGAGTGTGTGTGTGTGTGTGTGTGTGTGTATCGTTTGGTGTTGAAGTTCATTAGCCAAGAATATTTGTATCATTACCTTTGGGCGTTGTGTTCCGGTCATCATTTTACTCCTAATATTTTGTAGCTGACATTCAATCATTATTTTTAAAATTTTATTCAGGTGAAATCTCACGGCTACCATTCCGGCATCTCACATTTTAGTAGCTTGCTGGTTTTCATAATAGTTGTTTCATATGTTTTTGTGGGCACATGAAAGTGATGATTGCGTGATACAGGAGTCCATTTTCATTCTGAATTCTGATTGGACAAATGAATATTTAAGATCAGTCATATCGATTTTGTTATCAGTATTCCTTCTTTAATTACCACGATCCATTTTATCACTACTGCCTTACCTTTGCTGTTCAAAATCTGTATTTTTCTGTAATTTAAAGATAGTTGATGTCATCGACCATTTTGTGTTTTATACTGCTTTCGATTACTTTTCGCTTGTCTTTTTCTTAGCAGTTGAGTCCACTCTCTTTTTAGTTTTCTGAAAAGAAAACTATTGTGCCGGCTTTGTCTGTCCGTCCTCAGATCCTGTAAATTGTAAATTATTGAGGCTAGAGGGCTCCAAATTGGCATGTTGATCACCCACCCTCCAGTCATCAAACATACCAAATTGCAGCTCTCTAGCCTCAGTAGTTTTTATTTTATTTAAAGTTAAAACTAGCCATAGTCGTGCTTCTGGCAGCGATATAGGCCAGGCCACCACCGGCCCGTGGTTAAAATTTCACGGGCCTGGGCTCACACAGCATTATACCGATACTACCGAGAGATAGATCTATTTTCGGTGGCCTTGATTTTACGCTATACAGAAAACTCGACTGCGCCGAAGAAACTTCGGCGCATTTGTTACTTGTTTTTTGTGCTGTCCTTTCTGAGTCGCATCGCTCAGTGAGTTACTTTCTCATCTTTTCTTGAAAAATATTAAGCCATGTGATATTCTGGAAAATGTGCTGGCCTTGCACGCTTCCTACGCGCTTTGATATCGCATTTCTACGTCGGAAACTAGGTGTGTTTGTGGCTGTTTTTGAGAGGTGATTCCTAAATGCTTTTTTATTTAAACTTCAGTGTTTATGAAGAGAGTGTGAATTTAGATAAGTGTGAGCGCGCATTTGCAGACGTGTTAGTGTGAGTTACCTGGAAAAGTGAGCGCGATTTATTGCGCTCTCTTATGTATTATTATTATTATTGTGTATTATTACTCAGAAGATGAAACCTACTCACATGGAACAAGCCCACTGAAGGGGCCACTGACTTGAAATTCAAGCTTCCAAAGAATATGGTGTTCATTCGAAAGGTTGCTTGTTTAAGTTAAATGAAAAAATAACTGCCCTGAAGTATTTCAAAGGAATCTGATTCCCCGTTCGCCCGATCGGATTCCACTGGGGGGTTCTTGTGCAGGAAAACGAGCTGGATTAATAAACATTCTTGAAGGACGAGGATATCGCCAGCAGTTTTAGTAAAGCTACTTCAGTCCATTTTTACTCTTCTCGACGAGCTGATCTCGTTAAAATTGGTCAGGGTGCGACTGAGTTCAGGCAGCTTTTTTTTTCTGGAAAACTAAACCTGTAGGTGAAGCTCCACCTATGAAAATTTAGGGGAGTATTCGTGTGGGACACTCTCTTCTGACCCCTGGGCTAGAAAACGGCAAGCCATCAAATTTATCTCAACATTCAATGTAATGGCACTTGAAACTTGACCATCATGCTCAAAGGCACTGAAACGAATGACAAAATTATAGAATAACAGTAAAATACCAAATTAAAAAAGAATTTTGTAATTTTCCTTACATACGAACCCACACTTTCATACAGGTAAAGCTGCCCTCTTGTACACCACCCCACGTAGACCGAATTCCCACCTCTTCTGCGAAGGTTGGTCCAACGATAAGCACTGACTGAGTCACACAATGGAGGTCAGCGTGGGTCAGACTATGGGCTTCCTGGGTAGGGGCAAAGGCTTTGTTTTGAGACCAGTCAAGAAAAAGCCGAGCATAGCGAAGCGCAGGGAATACTCCACGTATGAAAGCGTGGGTTCGTATGTTAGGAAAAATATAAATTTCTTTTTCTGTTTGGTATTTCACTGTTATTCTATCATTTTGTCATTCGTTTCAAAGTCTTTGAGTATGATGGTCACGCTTCAAGTGCCATTATTAAGTGTTGAGATAAATCTGACGGAAACCGTGACCTTTTCCAACCCAGGGGCCAAAGGAAAGTAAACAAGAAAATAAACTGCGTCTTGTATTAAACAAGTAAAAAATGCGCCGAAGTAGCTTCGGCGCAATCGAGTTTTCTGTACAGCGTATAATACTCTATGAGACCCGCAGCCGCGGCGAATGAAACTAAGCCACGGCCCGGTGGTGTCCTGAGTTGTTGGCACCTATATCGGTGCCAGACGCACAATCATGGCTAACTTTTACCTTAAATAAAATAAAAATTACTGAGGCTAGAGGGCTGCAATTTGGTACGTTTGATGATTGAAGGGTGGATGATCAACATAGCAATTTGCAGCCCCCTAGCCTCAGTAGTTTTTAAGATCTGAGGGCGGAGGGAAAAAAGTGCGGACGGACAGACTAAGCCGGCACAATAGTTTCCTTTTCAGAAAACTAAAAATGGTGGTAATTGTAGTGGTAACATTATTTTTTACTTAGTTTTATCACAAGAGGAAACTGTCTTCATATGAAGTAATGCTTGAGAGAAAGCCCAAAGAGAAAATAAGAAAGAAGATGGACTATAACATAATAAAGAAAATGAAATTATATCCGTAGCATCCTCGGTGACAGCTGTTACACGAAGCCCGTCGTTCATATTCCTCTTTCGCAGAATATGTTCAGCTTCGCGAAATTTGCAAGGCATCCCGGACCGTTGAAACCGGGCGAATAATGTATACATGATTTACATGGCTAGAGCAATCGCACGGCCCTTGCGACCACCTGGCATGAGTACTGCTTTTGGTTGAAGTGTTTACTTTGTCACATTTGAGAATTCAGGTTTGTCGTATTGGCGTAGTTCAGATAATGTGTTGGCAGTTTGTTTAATGCTGTAATTCTCAGTCTTTTTTTTTTGCAAATAATAAAATTACAATGTTATCTAAGGAGCGAATGATTTTGCTTTTATAATGAACTGTACCTGATGATGAAGATGGTGATGTTATTGAATTGGTATAGTTCGTTTTTTTACTCTTGTTGCTTCGTATTGGAGATGCCTGCATAAATATATAAGTGGTATTATTTTCTCAACATGCATAGAGAGAGAGATAATGGGAGGGGCCAGGTGGAGGTGCAGGAGGGATAGAAGGAAGGTTATTTTTCACGAATAGTATTGTAGTTATAAAGGAAGCAAAACTCGAGCGTCAAACACTGAGTGTCTGTTGGTGTATGTCCTAAATATAACGCTGTAAAATCTACCATCTTTGGTGTTTTTATGGCCAGCCTTTATTAGATATACATATGTATGCATATATATATATATATAATATATATATATATATATATATAAATAAATATATATCCATGTGTAAATGTACTGTATGTATACAGATTTATACATTCTCACCCACATATGCATTATATATATATATATATATATATATATATATATATATATATATATATATATATATATATATATATATATATATATATATATATTATATATATATATATATATATATATATATATATATATATATATATATATATATATATATATATGTGTGTGTGTGTGTGTGTGTGTGTGTGTGTGTGTTGCTTTTGAAAGTCATCTCCCACACTTATTTGGAAAACATTCACCTCATATCAATATGAATATCAATATATGATTGAAATTCAAAGCATAAAGAGTTAGGCAATTACAGTTTCCTTTGAACGCCACCGAACTGACAGCAACTGATGTCAAGAGAGGCAGCGGTTGTAATGGCAATACCTATTCTTGTATCAGTTGCGGCGGGCCCCTTCCCGCCCCCAAAAAAAAAAATAAAATAATGACATGACTTCGGTTCCTTCCCACGAGAACTCTTCTTGAATCCTAAATTTGCTGGAGTGCCTCGTAAAACTCGCCGGAGTTTTAACCGCCAGGTATCTGGTACTTGTCCCGGTCTTTAATTAAATTGCCGTTTTTTCTCAGCCGGGAAACATTTACCTGGCGCGTTGACTGTTTGGAATTCCGATCGCCGGCTACTCTTTGCGGGAGAGAAATTCTGCTTTCGTTTTACCTCGCATTACTCAGTGCTTGCTTCTGAAATTCATTGCGTTTAGTAGTTAAGAGTTTCTCGCCTTTTTTTTTTTTTTTTTTTTTTGAAATTGTGGAGTAGGGTCTCTTGGTTGGAAATAGTTCAGAGGACGCCCCAGTCTTCTCTTATATCCTCTAACAATTGATAGCACTTGCGGGCCTTCGTCAGGGAAGGGCTTATGCTAGAATGAGCGAGGTTGATCTAAACCCACTAACTTATCGTAAATCTTTGATACCTTGTCAGTTAAGTTCACTTCTCTCAACAGATTCTTTTTTTTTTTTTTTATTCTATTCTGTTCAACAGAAGTAATATTTATATATACCAGACCAAAGTTAGAAATTATGTATTCGCTTGTAGCAAATAGAGGAAGCTTTTCTTATAAAGACATTCCTAGTTTATCATACTTTAAATGGTTCTCATTTCCTAGCTTTAGAATGTGTCCCATTCATCTTTCTTTCCTGATTCTGGCAACCCCTTTCCAGTATGTCGGTAAATCGATCGATTCATTCGGCATAAGAACACAGCATATTTCGACTGAGTCATTCCTTTTTTCATGTGCATTTGTTTAATAGTATATTTGTTGTCGCTCATGCTTCAGATCTACAAAAATATGAGCGTACGTGAGCACGCACTTGCGCAAACAATTATTCAGCAATTTCCTCCAATTGGGGAACGGGCATCGTTGAAACTGCAGTCGTGAATTTCCACTTAAAAATGCGTCTGTTTCTGAGTATTGTGGTTTATGCAATCGCAAAATTTCTGGAGCGATTGCTCATTCATAAATTGTCCATTCGGAGCATATATTGACAAGTTGTTCGTGAACTAATTACTAGGCAATACACCTTTGTTTGGCTAATAACTCACCATTATTAAAATTATCAGGTGCAATATTGGTGACGATAATAACGGAAAAATCAGAGCTCAGAAACTAATAAATAATGTAGCAGAAGATGAAATACATTATCAGCGAATCAGACATCAGCAAAGTGTTTTTCTTAAAAGAATGTCGTGGCACCATACAAATGCCTGAAATTTTACTTAATGTGCCTCTGAACTGAATTCTGCAGACATTGAGAAGTCATTCTTCTCACTTTACGTATGCGTACACACACACGCACACATATATATACAGTATATATAATATGCGTGCGTGCTTATGTGTCCATGTGTATGTATGTGTGTGTGTGTAGCGTACGCTCAGAAGAATATGAACTAGCGATCGTAACTTCTTTCATAACCAATTCAACTAGAGAAACAATGAGGGACATTGAAATTACCATTTCTCTTCTTTCCCAGTTGCACGTACGTAAAAAGTTGATTGCACGGCTTCTGTTTCTTCTCTCCTGAACTCTTCGCATCGGCGCGGGTCGTAAAAGTCAGCTGAGTTTGACTTCGGCGAAGGTCTGCTACTTGGGCCAGACTTTCTAATTAAATTATAGTTTTTCTTACCTGAACTGTTTGGTGCTTTGAATTCAAAGTACAGCTTAATGCCCATTGGTTACCCAACTTCTCACAGGACAAAATATTCTATCTTCACTGTGACTTCAGATGATTTTAAAATACCACGTCGAGTCCTCAGTGCTTTTCCGTTAATTTTCCTTTCATTGTACTGTGCATCTGTCACAAACACTTGCTTCTTATATATTTCATTTTTCAAAATTTTTTGTTATACCCAATTGGTGGGTATAGAGGCTACCTTGGTAGTTTATGTTCTCCGAGTAATATTATTTCTTTCGTTTTTTTAAAGCATTCTTACAGTACAAGAATGTTTTACAGGTAATTCCTCCATTTGCACCTCAGATGTGGTATGCCCTTGTTTCCGCCTCCTGTGATTTTTACAATTGATCTATTCATGGAGGCATTTCTGTCTATTTTTTGGAAGAAGGATCGATTATGTTTCCCCTTTGTCACATCAGTTTTATATAATACTCATAGTGAACAGAAGGAAAAGGCATTTTGTTATCACTATAGATAATTATTCGGCTCATGCATTCCCATATGACCCAGACCATGTTAAAGAGACCTCCAGTGATGTTCAAGGTCTTCTGACTTCAAAGGACAACATGAACTTACTTTCAATTCACATTTTCGTGAATCAAGTGGAACTGAATCAAAAAGATAACGGCTTACGGTGAATTCACAGTTATTCCATAGTAGCACAGTAACTAGGAATTAGTTTTGTTCAGTTTTTGCATGAGCACTTCTCATTAATTTTTTGTTCCATTTCGGGAAGATGTCTTCGTTCAGAAAAACTGAGGACCAATAAGAATTACTGAATGAAAATATCAATAAAAAATTTACAATTCTTCTAAGAGTGAGCTGTGTTAAGTATTCTGTCAGTGAAATTTAAATCAGATTGAATTTGTTTTGTATGTTAAATGCTGCTTTGGAAAGGTACCTATTCCAGAGCAAACTATGAAAAAAATTTAAATGTTTCTGTCACTGAAACACAACGTGGTGACCTGTTGGGATTTTCAATCCCGATGGTTCGGAAGCTATTCTTACTGAAGTCCCTTGAAAATTATTTCTAAAGAGGGAAATAAACCTTTGAAAATACAAAATGTAGTGCATGAAAATGCAAGAAGGAGTCCCACAACGAGAAAGAATACTATAAAAAAAAATAAAGAATGC
Organism: Macrobrachium rosenbergii; assembly: GCF_040412425.1. Taxonomy (NCBI): domain Eukaryota; kingdom Metazoa; phylum Arthropoda; class Malacostraca; order Decapoda; family Palaemonidae; genus Macrobrachium; species Macrobrachium rosenbergii. The sequence goes on from NC_089752.1 coordinate 2,381,901, forward strand.
TAAAGCACCGGTAAACTCATGACTCGTTGATCCAAGTGAACTCTTGAACAATTAATAATTCCAATATGAATGAAAGAGCTGCTCTCACTAAGTATAGAATTGTTTCAAACATTTCAAAGACCTCAATTTCAGCAAAATAACTTCGCTCTAAATACCATACATCCGTTTATCCATCCAATTACTCTCATGAAAGTATTGAGCCTTCTTGTCCTTCAAGAGTAGGTAGTTTGATTGGCCATGGTAATTGGAGGGGTTCATTGATAATAAATCCAGCTATTAACTATTTTATATTGTTGTAGTTACTAATATTGCCGAAATTGTTGAACTAGATTTTGTTCATGCGGGGTCTGATTCCCTCTCTCTTCCGGGCTGAGTATCATACTAAAAGGGAAAGCAATTTCATTTTACGTTTTGGTTCGCGTCATAAACATGCGAGCGCGTGTGCAAGCGTGCGGACGAGTATGCGTTCATGTATGTGGATGTTCTTGTGCGAAAGTACGGTTATAGATGAAATAGTAGGGTATTTTAGTGGGATTGATTAATTATAAAAACTTTCATGCTTGTAATTTGGCACAGCAAAAATAAACAAGGTATATAAGTAAGCAAATGTACCTTGTGTTTTTTATATATGACATTGTAACTCCGTTTTATTTTACATTTTTAGTTTTCTGTAAAAGAAAACTATTGTGCCGGCTTTGTCTGTCCGTCAGCACTCTTTATGTCCGCACTTTGTCTGTCCGCACTTTTTCTGTCCGCCCTCAGATCTTAAAAACTTCTGAGGCTAGAGGGCTGCAAATTGGTATGTTGATCATCCACCCTCCAATCATCAAACATACCAAATTGCAGCCATCTAGCCTCAGTAGTTTTTTTTATTTTATTTAAGGTTAAAGTTAGCCATAATCGTTCTTCTGGCAACGATATAGGAGAGGCCACCGCCAGCCCGTGGTTAAAGATTCACGGCCAGCGGCTCATACAGCATTATACCGAGACCACCGAAAGATAGATCTGTTTTCGGTGGCCTTGATTATACGCTGTACAAAACACTCGATTGCGCCGAAGAAACTTCGGCGCATTTTTCGCCTGTTTTATTCGCAATTTATATTTCTTTGAGACATAAGTACAAATCTCATTAGAGTGCTTCGATTATAATTCACTTTTTATTAAACTACGTAGGAATATGTTGTAGGAATATGTTTTAAGAATGGTAATATGTGAATAATATAGTCCGAGTCGATTACTCCTCTGAAGAGTCCATTGCATGGCATTTGCTTCCTAGTAGAACATTTGCTATTGAAATCACTTACAGGAACGTCACAATAGCTCAATAGATATTATGCTTTTGGAGTACATCTTAATGAATGTCCCAATTTTTGGTTCTTTTGTGCTAGCATTGTATTCCTTGAAGATGAAACAGTTTATATTCATAAACATGTCTACAATTACAAAGACTAATATAGCACTTGTATTTTATCGAGAGAAGTTAGGTTTATCCTCAGCATTCACAGCTATGTATTTTTTAAACGGATTTTAGGAAGATATATTTTTTCCATTCTTCTCTAAAATGTTATGTAATTATTTCCAGAAGTAAAACTTTATATATATATATATATATATATATATATATATATATATATATATATATATATATATAAATGTAAATATATATATATATATATATATATATATATATATATATATATATATATATATATATATATAAATATATATATATATATATATATATATATGGCATATTTCTAATATGAAACTTTTATTAAAGCCAGTGGCACTATTTGCAAGCACTGTCTTTTTATTTAAACTTAGAATCTTTCTATATAATATGTATGTATGTGTGTGTATATATATATATATATATATATATATATATATATATATATATATATCTATATCTATATCTATCTATCTATCTTCGGGTAAACTTCTCAGGAGTAATGAAAGATTATTCACGTTTGCTGCCATTTACATCTTAAGTTGACGGACTGTTTCCCTACCTATTGGCAGCGTCTTCAGGACTAAATTACAATTTAATAGAAACAGTTTTTATTACAACTTGCGGACTTGAGAAACTGTGAGGCAGCAATGGCATTTCTGGTGCTCCGCAGGACACGCCCTATGCTACGGCGTGCAACCAAGGGCGTGAGCGACGGCGTGATTTCCGTCCCTGTGCGATAGTTTTGATTTGGTCCACCGTCGGTTTTTTCTCGCATTCGGGAGGGTTCTGTCGCTCGTTTCTCCCCCCCCCCGGATTTTCACAGATGTCCTGTGGTTTCCTTCAAGGAGGGAGGATGAAGCCCATGCTCTTTGAATGTTTGATAAGGGGCGTTGTTGGTCTGTCTTACGGCTTCTGCTATTTGCAGTTTGTGGAATCGGGCTTCTGTACGCACGATCCCTGTACCTTTTAGTCATTCTTCCAGCGTTGGTTTACGGTCGCAGGTGTCTACATAGTGTTGGAATATAGCTCCTTAGCCTCTTGGTTGCGATGCGCTTGCAGTCGTCATCGTAGAGTGGTAGTGGTTCGACCTGTATAGCAATTGCTGAGGGCTTGACATATCTCTTTGGTACATACACATATATATTATATATTTACTGTATGTATATATATATATATAGTATATATATATATATATATATATATATATATATATATGTATACACAGACATACACACACCGTATATGAATATATATATATATATATATATATATATATATATATATATATATATATGTACACAGTGTGTGTGTTTGTGTATGTATGTTTGCGCGTGTGTCTGTTTCTCTCTCTCTCTCTCTCTCTCTCTCTCTCTTTGTACATCAATATATACATGTGCGTGTGTGTATTAGACATATCTGAATAATTATCTACGATCATCTCCTCCGGCGTAATTACTCTGCGCTTGTAGTATATATTCCTGAGGAAAGAAGGCAGTGGACCCCATGAGATGCCTATTAACATCATCCTTTGTTAAGATGAAATGCCCCGCAGGGCTTTAGATTGGTATTTGATCCATTTTTTCCCCCTGAAGATGAATCATTTCGCATTTAGGGGGAGCTCGCCAGTCTTTCTGTCTTTCTCAGCCAGAGAAGGTCGATAAAGGTCATTATGTTTCTTCAGAAGAGCTCAGAGTGTTACTGACTATATGAAAAAAAGGAAGTTAATATATAATTTCGTCCACGAAGGAAAGAACTCAAGAGCTGTTTATACTTATATGAAGAATTTATATATTTTTCTTGCACTTTGATACTTTTTTATCTATTTATTTTTTTTTTTTTTTTTATAGTGGGAGCTCTTCTTTTTGTATTCCACTTTACTTCCTCCTACGTCTTCGTAATGAACACCGTATTCTCTGGAAGCTTGAATATCAAGTCAGTGGCCCCTTTGGTGGGCTTGTTCCATATGAATAGGTTTCATCTACTGAATAATAATAATAATAATAATAATAATAATAATAATAATAATAATAATAATAATAATAATAATAATATTATTATTATTATTATTATTATTATTATTATTATTATTATTATTATTATTATTATGTTCCCCAGGAGAGAGACACGTTACCAGACGTACGGTGTTAGAATATTCGTTTTCTTGTTTTGGATTATGATATCATTCCCATCCAAGTAAAAAAATAATAGTAAATGCGTGATGAATTTTCACTAAATCTTCTAATTAGTATCACTACTTGATTTCTTAAATTAAAAAAAAATAGCTGTAAGTTCACGGTGCATTATGGTTATCCATTTATTGGTCCGCTGGTATAGTGGTTAGTGTCGTGGCATGCCACAAAGATAATGCGGGTTCGCGTCTCCCCCAGGGCGATGAAAAATCACTGGCCCTGTATCATGATCAGTTACTGCTGCAGTGTGGGGGCTGCGGTGGAAGGTTGAAACCAACATTCTTTGAAAGTTTGAATTTCAAGTCAATGGCCCCTTTCGTGTGCTTGTTCCATGTGAATAGGTTTCATCTACTGAAATGATAATAATAATAATCTTTTTGTAAGGACTTCAGATCTAGTCCCAATTCCGTGCTACGAGTTTTTGCAGATATCAATAGCGGAACTTCTTTGCTTTAGCACAAGAGCTGTCAAGCAATTTTTAAGGTAATGCGTTAAATGGTGTGCGAACTACGCAGAGTCTTATTACATCTGACACAGCAACACAAACTGCTCACGAATAACCAGACTATGGAGTATGGTGCAACATACACTGACTTACATAGAATAGGACCAGATTTATCACTATTATATTACTGATGACGCTGGAAAGAGAGAGAGAGAGAGAGAGAGAATTGGGATGATGAAATTACAGCAAAGTTTGATATTACAAAGTCTGCTCCATTCGGAAAGAACAGCACTAAGTTTTTTCACCTCGTTTTTATTCGTTTTATTCAGTCTTTCGCAAAAGAATCTATTTTCTTGATATATCCACCAATTCTGCCGAATGAACATTTGTATTCTTATATTTTCATGTTCTCCAAATGTGTTTCGCCCGTGTTGACATTTTTCCCGTTGTTTTCAGCCATTTAGCGCTTGCTCAGGAATTCTACCCCAAATCTCTTGTATAAGCTTAACCCACAACTGCAACGGTATTAAGCTTCTTAAACACCCTTACAGACAGCAAGGCCAAGAGAGACAGAGGTCTACCCAAGTGGGTGAGTCGCCTCCACTTGGGGTAACTACGTAGGCGATGACGTATCTTAGAGGTACCTGCTCATTACGGCAATTCACCTGCTGACGCAATAAGGAGGTAGACAAAGCTCCGCCCACATGGGGGATTTTGGGGGAAGTGAGGAGACCTTTTCTTTCTCTTGGCCTTGACGGACGGGATACTCATCTCTCTTGTGACGAGGGACCATCCCCCTTTCTCCCACATTGTCACAAGACTGGCACCTATCTGTCTTAACGAGGAATATTCCACAGCAATAGAACCTTTCTCCCACTTTGTCACAAGACAGACACTTATCTGTCTTAACGAGGAATATTCCACAGCATTAGAACCTTTCTCCCTCTGTGTCACAAGACAGACACCTACACAGCAATGGAACCTTTCACCCATACTCTTTTTGACAAGGAACCATCCCAATGTAAATCAAGCACTTCCCTACATCTCCTAAAAAGAGACCTATCCTCTCTTGACTGGCGATAAAGACTTTCTCCCTTAATCCCACAAAAGCCATACATGACTCTAACCCTTTCGACGAGGGACCATCTCATTGCAACGGTGCGTTTTTCCCACATGGTTTTAGAAAGGACACGTATCTCCTGAATAGGCACCAACAAATACCAAGAGCCCCTTCTCTCGCAGTCCCACAGAAAGGACACCTATCTACTGAAAAGGGACCATCCCACAGCAGTTGAGCATCTTTCCCATATCCACATATTCACACACAAAGGGTAACCAACTCTTTTTGACGAGACCATCCCTCATTCTGTCTCCTCCTCTTCAACTGTACTCAGAGTGGGAAAAAAAATCCTGATTCGCCCTTATAAAAAGATAAAGGGGATAGGGGTTAGTAGCGGGCTTCCCACTACGGGAATTAGGGGGGAGGGGTGTTGCAGAGGTGGGGGAGGTGGGAGTGGCGTTCCTTTCTGGCCTCTCATGGGAGGAATTAAGAGGGTTTTCTGGGGATTTCGTAAGATGCTGAAGAGAGGTAAAACTTTCGCTGGTTTTCTAAGGCCGGACTGGAAGAATTATTGCTCTCTCTCTCTCTCTCTCTCTCTCTCTCTCTCTCTCTCTCTCTCTCTCTCTCTCGCAATATTTTCCTTTTTGGTTGGTTATTACCGATTTGATAAAAAAAATCGTATGTCCTTCCTAAAAAAATGTGTCCATTCAGCTTTTCTGTTTACACAACTTGCCAATTTACCTTGATGCTTGTATCTTCTTTCTTTCTAAATCCGGTTTCGTTTCACCTTGAAAATAGATAACCTGTTGAGTCAAACTTTCCTTAGTTTTTTAAAGTTAATCTTCATATTTACAGTTGTTAATTTTTTCTACGTAAATTTTTCGTAACGTAATAAAAAAATGTATAAACAGATTAAGTGCTTAATGAAAATTGGCCTTTTTCGGAAGTTCGTGCACTACTCTAAATACACGAAAAAACGTTCTTCACTACCTGTACCGTCGTTTTCTCAGTTTCTTATCTCGTGTCTTTTTTTTCATGATTCTTTAAAAAAAAAAAAACAATATCCCTCTCTTCTTTCCTACGGTCGTTGCTTTACATAACTTGATAACTCTTGGGATTCCAACAGCGGTAATATTCTCCTCAAACGCCAACAGTGGCTCAGTGACTCTAGAAAATACTACTCTTTTTTTCTTATTGTTTTTTAAACCCTCTTCTTAAGAAGAACGGCTTTTTTCAGAGAAACAAAAATTGAGAAATATCGCGACTTCGTTTCAGATACGTGGTTTCTTGATCAGCGTTTGAAATGATACTATATTTTTAATTTCAATAAGAATTTTTTTCTTCTACGTCCCCTGGACGATAACCAAGAAATATGAAGCATTTCCGCGTAGGCAGTGTCCTAATTCACTGCTGCCGGTTCAAAGCCCTATGGAAAAGTCTTATAAAAAAAAAAAAAAAAAGGTCTTACAAGAACAAAACGGAAAAACACCTCTATCGTACGAGTAAAGTGAAAACAAGTGAAGTTTCGAGAAACTAGGTGAAAACAAGGCAAAACCCGAGGAAAACTTCGAAAACACCCAAAACTCCTGCAAACGCCTGATTTACAATTCTTTGTAAAAAAAAAAAATACTGGGACAGACAGAAAAATTAATCAGGGAAAGAATGGCAAAGGAGGGTTAAACCTTCTCCTGTGTAAATGTTTTCCTATACACCATTTTGCTGACGATTCAGTTTATCATATTTCTTCCACATTCACCCTCCTTCGGCTCTCGTCTGCTTATAGCACTTATTATCCAGTTTCCCTACCTTTATATATTGCCTCTCATCTTGTGATCTTATCTGGATGGAAATCCAAAACTTAGTCCAATTCAGTATTCAAAAATACTAAAATGCTGTTTTCCTATGTCTCTGTCTTATCTCTCAGCTTCAGACTCTCTGTTTTCTCTCTCATCCTCTAATTTCTCCCTTTTCTCTCTCCTCTTTCTATTCCTCTCTCTTCTCCTTCATCTTATTTTTGTGTCTTCTTTCGCGTCCAGTTCTTCAGCTGTTGTTGAGTTTGGTCTCAAAAAAGAGAAGGAGAGAGAGAGACACACACACACGCACTTACAAGAGATTTGGAAGAGTTAAAGAGAGAAAGAAAGCCCTAAGAGTAAATCGTAATACATCAAAGTCGAATTGTGGGGTTTAACAACAGCAGAGCAATACCCTTCGGGTCTAAGTTTCCTTAATAAATGTATTGCCGTTTTGACTGCAAACGTAGCGTTATCTAATATTCACTTTCTTTCTCCCGAGCAAAGTAATTGTTCCTTTCTGATAACTTGAAACTATGTACTAAATACAGTTCACGATTCTGAAACTTAAATTACTTGTCCCGGGCAGGAGGTGAGATTGCAAATTGTATATGATCAGATATCCAGTGTATGCAGTAAATGAACATTATGAAAGGACTCCATTATTGAAAATAGTCTCCCTCTCATCGCAGCTCACAAACTGAGTAACGAGAATTCAACCTTGCAATCACTCGCTGCTGTTGATCTAAGCAGTGAATTATGGTCATTAATCCATTTAGGTATATACCGTCGTGTTTACAATAACCGCAAAAGGCAGTGAATCCATTCATAAGAAGATGATTTCTCTCTCTCTCTCTCTCTCTCTCTCTCTCTCTCTCTCTCTCTCTCTCTCTCTCTCTCTCTCTGAATGCAATAACTTCAAGAAGGTCAGCTTTAAATAAAGTTAAACCGCCGGCATTATAATATTTTCTTCGACGCCCTCGAATTTTTTTCAACGTGACTCGTTAGAACTAAATTTAGTAAAATATATTTTCATAAAAATGCAGAATTAGAACCCGAAATTCAGTCAACCTAGGGGTCTCTTCCCGGAGTAAACTGTCAATCGACGAAGTATTTTTCGACTCGAACCCCATCAGCCTAAGACAAAACATCTTCATGTGAGAATACGTTTCGGAAATTTCAGGTCATCCCTTACTTTGTTGAGTTGTCCTGTTTTGTCCTATTTTTAGGAGCAGCTGAAAAGGAGGTTTACCCTAGTTAGTTTCGTTCGGTTTCGTTTTCTGCAAATTAAAATATATATCTCAGTGAACGCGCGATGACGGGGGCCTTTGTGGACTTGCTTATGTATACTGCCCTGAAATGGAAGACTGCAGTATCTGCAAAAATACTACTGATTTTGCAGATACTGCAACTGGGACCCCCTAAATACTAGTGGAAAGCATTGAAGAATCATTCTGAAACTGCAGTAACTTGTGTATTAGTGTTTCACGAGCCCAGTAAGTGGCATATCTCAATTTCGAAAATTTTCCAGATACGGGAGGGTTGGGATGGAAAATTCCATTCCTAGGGAAGCTCAGACCAAGCTACCTTCAATTTTTAGTTTTCTGTAAAAGAAAACTATTGTGCCGGCTTTGTCTGTCCGCCCGCACTTTTTATGTCCGCCCTCAGATCCTAAAAACTACTGAGGCTGGAGGGCTGCAAATTGATGTGTTGATCATCCACCGTCCAACCATCAAAGATCCCAAATTGCAGCCCTCTAGCCTCAGTAGTTTTTATTTTATTTAAGGTTAAAGTTAGCCATAATCGTGCTTCTGGCAAAGATATAAATAGGCCACCACCGGGCCGTGGTTAAAGTTTCATGGACCGCGTCTCATACAGCATCATCCGAGACCACCGAAAGATAGATCTATTTTCGGTGGCCTTGATTATACGCTGATACGGCTGCACAGAAAACTCGATTGCGCCGAAGAAACTTCGGCGCATTTTTCACTTGTTGTTGCTTATACAGAGACCTGTGAGAATGGTCTAGCACTCAGGTTCTCCACAGTTCTTTAGGCATGGGGCTGTTAAACCTACGGCCTTGTTTTGTCAGCCAGCTGCTCGTAAATCCATTCATAGTTTGATGGACAGATGGCGGCAGGTTTCCAGAAGAATTACGAAGGTTGCCAATGAAACAGTGTGAATGGCTCAGTGAGTGTTTCTGTGTGTGTGCATTTATTTTCCTGCTTGCAATAAAAAAATATACTAATATTCCCTTTGATTTTAAATGAGGTTTCTAGAAAGCAAGACGTACTAGTGATCGAATATCTGTTTTATTTGTGAACAATTTATCAGCAGTTATTAGGAGTCTCAGTGAATTATACTGATATTTTAAACGATATTCGACTTTCGATCTTTTTGTCCACAAAGATTTCGAACTTACTACTGTATACTAATGACATTCGTATCCTAGTTGATAAGGTCACATTTGCATTTTGCTCTTTTCATTCAGTTACGGATATTGTCGTTTTATGTTTTTTTTTTTTTTGTCAGTTGAACTTATCTTTAACATTGGCAATTCTTTCTAATTAAATCTTTACCCTTTGCACTTTCTTCTAATTAATTGTTACTGATTTAGGTTTCGACAAATTCTCTTCGTTTTTTCATCGTTCTTTATCATCCAGTAATTTTTTTCTCATACCATGACATGATCATGGAAACAAAATCTCTAATATAATATTTCTTTTTGCCAGCAAGACATTCGTTTTCTTTTTTCTGTTTTTTCTTTTCCATTTAATACGTCGCTTTATTTATTAATTTCGGCTTCGTAACTTGTGGACGTTACAGAAATGGCTTATCAAGTATTTAGGACAAACTCAGGTAACGGATTTCTGAGAGCTTGTCATGCAATTTTTATTAAAAGTGATCTCAGCAGAAGTTGTATCTAGATATAAAAGAATCAATTTCGTTCATTTTATCTCCCTTCTACAACGATTTCTGTCAATCTGGATTGAACGTTTGTTTAAATTGAAGGGGATGGGTACGACAGTAAATGATTCTTATATTCTCCTGAATAATAATAATAATAATAATAATAATAATAATAATAATAATAATAATAATAATAATAATAATAACAATAATAATAATTGCACTGTAGGCACTACTTAAGGTTCTTTGCAGCGTGCCTTCGGCCCCTAGCCTCAACCCCTTTCGTTCCTTTTGCTGTACCTCCTTTCATATTCTCTTTCTTCATCTTACTGCCACCCTCTCCTAACAACTGATTTTCCTTTCCTCTTTACGCCTTTCAGTCCTTTTTAGTGTCAATTTCCGTTTCAGCGCTGATTTGGCCTAAATTCCATATTCAGTTTAATTCAGTAATAATAAAAATTATAATAATAATAATAAGGGTGGAAAAAGATTTTTATACTCAAACGTGTTAGTCCTCGCATTCCGTTTCTTTTTAGATTTCTTGGGAACGTATTGCTTCCACTATTCCATTAGGAAATTCGAAGACAATCCCGTGTATTTCTCCGACTGTGAGAAAGAATTCAGAGGGATTCGGAGAATAGAAAAAGTTAAGTCTTTAATATATAAAATCTGCAGGAAAACTCTCTCTCTCTCTCTCTCTCTCTCTCTCTCTCTCTCTCTCTCTCTCTCTCTCTCTCTCTCTCTCTCCGTAATCCAAAGGTCTTAGGGAGACTAAATTGTAGAAAGGGAAATGACAAAATCTGAGAGTTAATACCAGTTAAGGAGAAAACTACGCGCTTTGAATGACGGAAAATTATAATTGGGGAGAACGAAAGTGGGGTGAAAGTTCTGAAGCTTAGTGGAAGATGAAAAGATATACATCGACCGTAGCACTAGGAGGCTCTTGATTCCTGAAGGGTACAAGGAAGAAGAAAGACAAAACAAGTAAAAAAGGGCGCCTACGTTTCTTCGGCGCAATCGAGTTTTCTGTACATCGTATAATCAAGGCCACCGAAAGCAGATCTATCTTTTGGTGGTCTCGGTATAATGCTGTATGACCCGCGGCCCATGAAACTTTAACCACGGCCAGGTGGTGGCCTGGCTGTATCGTTACCAGAAGCACGATTATGGCTAAGTTTAACCTTAAATAAAATAAAAACTACTGAGGCTAGAGGGCTGCAATTTGGTATGTTTGATGCCTGGAGAGTCGATGATCAACATACCAATTTGCAGCCCTCTAGCCTCAGTAGTTTTTAAGGTCTGAGGGCGGACAGAAAAAGTGCGGACGGACAGACAAAGACGGCACAATAGTTTTCTTTTCAGAAAACTTAAATTATCGACAATGTCAAACCTTATATTTTTTCTAGCGTTATTTTAGTGACCATTTCTTTTTCCTACTAAAGTGTTCACAAGGCTCCACCTGCCATTCCTCTTCCTTCGGACACTGGTCATTATTATCCGAATCCGGACACTGGACGTCATTATCCGAATCCGGACACTGGGCATCATTAACCGAATCCGGACACTGGGTATCATTAACCGAATCCGGACACTGGGCATCATTATCTGAATCCGGACACTGGTCATCATTATCCGAATCCTGACACTAGACATCATTATCCAAATCAGGACGCTGAGCGTCATTATCCGAATCCGGATGCTGGACGTCATCATCCGAATCCGGACACTGGGCATCATCATCCGAATCCCGACACTGGGCAGCATTATGCAAATCCAGACGGGGCATCATTATCCGAATCCACTCAAAGTTGGGAGGTCGTGGTCACTGTAATCGTATTTCCGACCCCATAAGATATACATTAGATTATATCTTGGGCATGTTATGTTGGTCATGGTAGTGGAACTTCTTCCCAAGATAAGGTGACTTCAGAATTAGGTGACGGTTTGTGGAGTAATATGCTATATATAAATATATATATATATATATATATATATATATATATATATATATATATATATATATATATATATATATATATATATATATATATATATATATATATATATATATATATATATATATATATATATATATGAAATTCTAAAGCTGGAAGTTTTGCTTGAAGCCCTTGACCTAATACCAAGATGAAATTTCACACAGTTCCAATTGTTGATTATTCAGTTATAATTGGACATATGATCGGTTCTATTCTCAGAAGCCACAAAACACAAAATAATGGACAATTAATGATAATAGTTATTATGCACTTCAGTTATTTTCTTCCGATCTGCATATGTTTCATAACTTTGAGGACAACTCCAAAATAATCCACTCTGATATTCCATATGACAGTCAAGATTTTTTTGTACACACACACACACACACACATACACATACACATATATATATATATATATATATATATATATATATATATGATATATATATATATACATATATATATATATATATATATATATATATATATATATATATATATATATCATATATATTTACGTATATGTTTCCTAGGTATTCTTAGCAATTTCACTGTTCTCTCGATTTATAAATGGCACTCAAACATTTCTGGGGGACGTAAACTTCCAGAGTGTCGATTTTAAATAAAAATCGAGTGACTGGAATAGGCAGACATGGCAGGAACACCGAAGAATTATCCCCATCAAAGATTGCATTGGCTCCATACATTTTGGTTGATGCTTGTTACCTCAGGGCAGGAACAATAATTTGTTCTATAGTGACATTCGGAGACATTCATTCATTTATTTGCTTGATGTTGATATTTTCAGACAAAGATGTGTCCGTCCGCACTTTTTTCTGTCCGCACTTTTTCTGTCCGCCCTCAGATCTTAAAAGTTACTGAGGCTAGAAGACTGCAAATTGGTTTGTTGATCATCCACCCTGCAGTCATCAAACATACCAAATTGCAGCCCTCTAGCCTTCTCAGTAGTTTTTACTTTATATAAGGTTAAAGTGAGCCATAATCGAGCATCTGGCAACGATATAGGATAGGCCACCACCGGGCCGTGGTTAAAGTTTCATGGGCCGCGGCTCATACAGCATTAAACCGAGACCACCGAAAGACAGATCTATTTTCGGTGGCCTTGATTATACGATGTACAGAAAACCCGATTGCGCCGAAGAAACCGGCGCATTCTTTACCTGTTATATCTTGAGGAAGCTGCAACTGTTTTTGTAACTGTTTTCTTGGTAGTGGTATCCATTGAAATTGGTGCGCTGAGAAAATGACTGTTATTTGCTTGCTATTGAAAGCTTAAAACACCACTCAGTCATCGGCAAGATAGTGGTATCTAGAGAACTAGATTCGATTATTTGCTTGATTGATGGTAATTGAAAGGCTCAGTATTCGCGTGATACAATGATAACAATGATAACTCACCATGTGCACAATTTAACGGCCTGGGAAAGTAGACCCCAGGAGGGGGTTTAGTGCCATCATTGCACCTCATGCGGTGCACTGTAGGCATTACTTAAGGTCCTTCACAGCGTCCCTTCGACCTCTACTGTAGATGTAGCCCCTTTCATTCCTTTTACTGCACCTCAGTTCATATTCTCTTTCTTCCACCTTACTTTCAACCTTCTAACAATTGATCCATGGTGCAACTGCGATGTTTTCCTCCTGCTACACCTTTCAGACCTTTTTACTGTCAATTTCAGTTTCAGCGCTGAGTGACCTCAAGGGTCCCAGCGCTTGGCCTTTGGCCTAAATTCTG
>NC_089752.1:2403000-2405500 GCF_040412425.1 Macrobrachium rosenbergii
GTTTAGTCGACTTTGACACTTGGCAGTGGTCCTTCGAAGCGGCTTTTTTTTTTTCGGTTGTTTAGCCGGATTTTTCCACCCCCTCCTCATCTGCATTTCCTTCCACTTCGTCTTCATCTTTTCCGAGGTTTTTTTTTTTGTGTACTTCCCTGCTTTTTTCTCAAGCTTCAGATGATGGAAGGTCGCGTTTTTTCTTAAGGTATCCTGCACTGAATAATTATTAGTTTTTACTTTGATTTTATTTTAATCTATTCAGTTTTATTCATTCATTTTATATCATTTTATTCTATTCATTTTTATTCATTCCTTTTATATAATTTTATTCTGTTCAATTTTATTCATTCCTTTTATATTTTTTTCTCTCCAAATTGTGACTTCATTCTTTCGGTTTTTTTATAACATTGCAACATTTATTTATTTATTTATTTATTATTTATTTACTGAAAGGAATTAAATATTGGTTGATTTCTGTACATATTCTTTTTTCAACACATTTTTTCGTTCATATTCCTCTGCTTTCTTCTGACAATGGAATTTTTCTACAGCCAGATTTTTTGGATGCTGATAATAGATGTTCACCATTTTGCTTTTAAGTTCTATCTGTAATAGAGAGGCATTTCTTATAATAATTTCGTTTAGTTGAACTCTCTCTCTAAAAAAGACGATAATCTTTGAAATCTGAATATGAGTCTTCAAAAAGGTACTGAGTTTTCTGGTGGAAGAACAATTTTCTTTTGATAAAGTTTGAGGATAGGTAGACTCTGACCTTCTCCAGCCTTCGTAAGTTTAGGAAGTCTGAAATTCCAATATATTCTTGAAACATTCTAGACTATCCCAGATAGGTAAAAAAAAAAAAAAAAAAATACCGTGCTCTTAGTTTATTCAGCAGTATCGAAGAACAAGAGTTCGTATCGAAATAGTGTTTTAGTCTTTAACATGAATTTGTTTTAAACAAAGAAGCGTGGCTCTCTCTCTCTCTCTCTCTCTCTCTCTCTCTCTCTCTCTCTCTCTCTCTCTCTCTCTCTCTCTCTCTCTCATTTGATTTCCAATCCCGTCGGGAACCATTCGGTGTTAAATATGAAACACCTACCGCCTAGCAACTTGAGTGGATCCCCTTCCGTCATTGAAAAGAACATTCAAGTACAGATCGTCTACGAAAGTTGAGAGAATGAATCAAGAAGAGAAAGTCAGTTCGTAACCTGGCACCACCACCGCGAAAGAAAAGGCGATAAAACTTTAAGAAACCAAGCAATTATTTGTCGAGAGGAAGAAGATGCCAAAATTGTCCGGGAAGACCCACTCGTGAGGTTTCCGGTTTGTCTTGAAGCTGGAAGAGGAGGTGTTCAACCTGAAGATATATATATAATACATACATACATACATACATATATATATATATATATATATATATATATATATATATATAAATATATATATTATAAAATTTATATATATATTTATATATATAATATATATATATATAGATAATATAATATACATATATATATATATACATATATATATAATATATGTAAATGTATATATATATAATATATATATATATATATATATATATATATATATATATATATATATATATATATATACATATATTATATATATACATACATATATATATATATATTATATATATATTACATATATTATATATATATATATATATATATATATATATATATATATATATATATATATATATATATATATATATATATATATATATATAGCTGATTAGTTTCAGAATGTGAATTCTAGCCTGTAGGGAGGTACAGTGTCGTCAGTGCACTTCACGTGGTGCACCGTAGGCATTACTTGTGATCTTTACCTTCGTTCACCCCCCCCCTTCCTCCCCAGTTGCAGTCTGTTTCATTCCTTTTACTGTACCTTCTCTTACATATTCAAGCCATGAGCAATTTTTATATGAAATCCATTAATTTGTTCATGATGTACATGTGCGTGTAAAAACTGTTTGAAGAAAATAAGGCTAATAAAATGTTAAAATCACAAAACAAAATATTATGAAAAATCACAGTTTTTGACAGTAGAATTCATACAACCCAAGAAGATTCAGGTCGTCAAAGTGATCAAACTCCGACATGAGGCGGGGGAAGAAAGCGGAAGGAGTTGAGAGAGTCATTTGCGAGGAAAGATTAAATTTGAAAAGCTTAAAAAAAAACTCTTAAAAGATTTGAACACTAATGGAAGGAAGTTTCTCGTTTTGTGCAGTCGTTTTGTATTGTGTTATGTATATATATATATATATATATATATATATATATATATATATATATAAATATATATATATATAAAGATAATTACTCCTCTTGCGCCATCATTCAATCATTTTTATGTTCTAAAAAGTAAAGCTCTCTTCGGAGAATTTTCGTTTGCAATGAAATACGATTCATACATGCTTGTGCTTCTCGGCCTACGCGAAACATAATATCTACATAAGTACGTATATATTTTATGTTGAGAG
>NC_089752.1:2410500-2458000 GCF_040412425.1 Macrobrachium rosenbergii
TCGTTCGCTTTAGTTATGACAGCCGAAATTTTTCATGGTTAACGGCGTAAATCGTCATATTATCATGCAAAGCTAATGTAATCGGAATTATTTCATTCTTAACAATGTCCATGATAATATCTCCTTGTATGTGAGCATGGGAGAGATAATTCTAGAGAGGTGAATTCTCTATCCGCTTGTGTATTCCCTAAATTATCTAAAATATTGTCCCCAGGTGTACGTGTCATAGCCCTCGGATTTTAGTTTAGTTTTCTGTAAAAGAAAACTTTTGAGATGGCTTTGTCGGTCTGTCCGCACTTTTTCCATCCGCGCTTTTCCTCTCCGGCTTTGTCTGTCCGTCCGCACTTTTTTCTGGCTGCACTTCTCCTGTCCGCACTTTTTCTGTCCGCACTTTTTTTCAGTCCCGCCTCAGATCTGCAAACTACTGAGCTAGAGGGGCTGCAAATTGGTATGTTGATCATCCACCCTCCAATCATCAAACATATCAAGTTGCAGCCTTCTAGCCTCAGTATTTTTCATTTTATTTAAAGTTAAAGTTATCCATGATCGTGCGTCTGGCAGTGCTATAGAACATGCCACCACCAGGCCGTGGTTGAAAGTTTCATGGGCCGCAGCTCATACAGCATTATACGCTGCACAGAAAACTCGATTGCGCCGAAGAAACTTAGGCGCATTTTTTACTTGTTATTTTGGCGGCCTTGCTCGTTTTCCCTTTTTTCAAACAAAAGAAATATGATCATGTTACTGAAAAAAATATAAAAAAAAAACGTAGTTTTCCCATACAACCAAAGTTCTTCCATGGTTGGGCAACCTTGCAAAGGATACCTTTTTGTTCCCCCAAACAGGGAAAAGTATAATATCACGTAAAGGCAAAATTATGGCACGTTTCAGGTGTATCCAGCAATAGCAGTTGGCGAAGTCTTTCCTAATTTCGCCCCTAAAGTTCAAGGATGGAGGGTGTGCTCATTTTATGGCGACATCCTGATATTGGCAATTCTGCCTATGACCGTTTCGTCCCGAGTTATTCGAGATACGAAAAACTTGGATTAATCGGTGCCCGTGAAGGGACGATTTGGTTTCCCAAGTCATATGTACGTGACCGTTAAGCCTTCTCTCTCTCTCTCTCTCTCTCTCTCTCTCTCTCTCTCTCTCTCTCTCTCTCTCTCTCTCTCTCTCTCTCTCTCTCTGATCCAGAAAATATATCTAAGGAACAATTTTTTAAAGAAAACTTTTAACCTAGTGTCAGAGGGCTTGGTAATCGTTTTATCGATCTCTTTTAGGGGTACAGGTTAGCTTTGTTTGTATATTATTCAACCTTGTAAACTCACTTGTCTAGAATCGAGGGCAACTCATAGTGAAACCACGTAAATATAAGCAAAGAACAACAGAACCTCACAAGGTAATTTTAAGCTCTTGACTAAAAAAAGAAAAAAATTCGTTCTGGGAATGTAGACTATCAGCTGCTTGAATTGTAAACGAAGTCACCCTATACATCAGAAGTAAATAGTGTCATCACGTTAAACAAATGATTAATTATTTGAAACAAATGGGTAATTGTTTGAAACAAATGGTTAATTGTTTGAAAAATCAGTAAAATTAGAAACTATCCAAATAAGAAAGATAAGTTTAGATATACAGTATAATGTTGTTTAATTTCACAGTTGACAAAAAAATTTTATATAAACATTTCACAGTTGACAAAAAAATTTTATATAGATTATATCCTTTAACTCAAGTATTGAGAAAGGAGAACGTCGCGAACATTTTATAGACCTAAAAGTCAATCTCCTTAAGACATTTGGTAAAGGAAAATAATATACAGTATATTTAAATTTCTCTTTTCGAAAATTAACGGTAGGTACTAATTCAGAATCCCAATAAAATTTCCTTTAAGATGATAATTTGCGTCTGCACAATTGTTGCTCTTATGATTTTAGTTGGATTTATGTAGAATAACGATCAGTCTAACAAACTTGAAGGAGATGAAGAAGAAAGAAGAGTAAACAAGTAAAAAATGCGCCGAAGTTTCTTCGGCGCAATTGAGTTTTCTGTACAGCTTATAATCAAGGCCACCGAAATTAGATCTATCTTTCGGTGGTCTCGATATAATGCTGTATGAGTCGCGGCCCATGAAACTTTAACCACGGCCCGGTGGTGGCCTGGCCTGTACCGTTGCCAGAAGCACGATTATGACTGTCTTTAACCTTAAATAAAATAAGAACTACTGAGGCTAGAGGGTTGCAATTTGATATGTTTGATGATTGGAGGGTGGATGATCAACATACCAATTTGCAGCCCTCTGGCCTCAGCAGTTTTTAAGATCTGATGGCGGACTGAAAAAAGTGCGGACAGAAAAAGTGCTGGCAGAAAAAAGTGCGGTCAGAAAAAAGTGCGGACGGACAGACAAAGCCGGCACAATAGTTTTCTTTCCAGAAAAGTGAAATCTCGCTAACAGCTAATAAAAGAAGATGCAAAGGTCACTCACCAAAAGAGAAAAATAAACGTCTCTGGGCAATGTAACGGCCCAGTGAAGTCTCGACAGCGACATTGTGGCCAAAAGAGACGAAATAACGCCAGAAACGTTGAGAGAGAGAACGCTTCTCGGAAGGGAGCACATTTCAAAGAAAAGTTCAGAAAGAATCTCTAAAAAAAAAAAAAAATAGCCACTCGCCGAGAACCTCTCTTGGGAAGAGTGGATTCTGGCAAAACCAAAGTCGTGACAACAACCGATTTCAAATCTTTCGTCCATGGAAATATTTGTATATTTCTTTGAATAATTTGTTATATTTAGCTCTTCGATGGAACAATTCTAAGAATATGATCTTCTTGAAGACCTTTAGCTCTTTTGCCAGAAGAGTGACACAACTCAAAAAATGCGTTTTTTTGAGTTATTGATACCAGCAGATAGCCCGTTCTTTGTTCCATATCGTAGTAAAACCGTCTTATTTGTGTTTGTAATACCAACCGCTAGAGTGCATGACATGTCACTATTACACTATAGAGAGTATAGAGAGTTTCAAACTTTAAATTGCTTCTCCTGGAAAATAGCAATTTTTGAGTTGTCTCTCTTCTGGCAAACGAGCGCTATGTTGGCAAGTTTTGATGGAAGATTTTGTCGTGTAACTAACTGTCAAAATTGCAGCTGCAAAAGTGAGCCATCTATTAACATACAAAGTATTCATGAAACCAATTAGAAAATGATGGTTTTTATGTCATAAGATCTAATTTTTACTATTTTTTTCATCGCTGAGACTCTACAATATTCTCAATTAGTACTTTCCTCTCGCATTTCAAAGATTTAATAAATGAACTTAGAAATCTTAATCTTACCTTTCTAACCCCCGTACAGGGGTAAGGCCGTCAGTGCACCTCACATGGTGCACTGTAGGCATTACTTAAGGTTCTTTGCAGCGTCCCTTCGGCCCCTACTCGCAACTTCTTTCATTCCTTTTACTGTACCTCCGTCTGACTTTCCACCCTCTCTAACAATTGTTTCATAGTGCAACTGCGAGGTTTTCCTCCTGTTACAACTTTCAAACCTTTTACTGTCAATATCCATTTCAGCGCTGAATGACCTCATAGGTCCCAGTGCTTGGCCTTTGGCCTAAATTCTATATTCAATTCATTTCTGTAGCTCCAAACCAGAATGATACATTCCCATGAATTAGCAAATATGTTTTACGGTCAAACAAAAATCAAATAAATTTTCCTCTTTACAAAAGTAATCAAAAGCAGAATTCAGTAGCTGTAGCCTGTTGTAGATTTTTTATTTATTCGTTTTCATCAATGTTGAGTCACGTCCCTCTTCAAATAAAATACACAAAAAGATCAGGTTTTTCTGTTTTGTAAAGTATCTCCATTTCCTAAAATAACTATTGCGAACAACTGTAAATACCTAAGACTGCGTTCTTAATGGAACGCTCTTTTCCTTAGTATCATATCAAATGCTAAACTGACACTGCTATATTAATAGAAAATTCCATTTTTTTTTATTCGTGTTCCTTTATTTTTAACAATTTTACCGTACAAAAAATATATATATATGTATGTATATGTATACTCGTATGAATATATACATCTGTACATATCTAAATACATGTGTATGTATATATATGTAATTTATACATACTGTATATAAATTTGTATCACACCGTAACATTTTACATACACAAACAATAAGCTACAAATGTCGCTTCAATTCCAAATCCAAATTCCGAAGGGAAATCGAAGCACTTATCAGTTACAATTCCCCTTCGGTAGTATTTCCGGATAAGTGGTTCGCCACCTTGCAGGATCGAACGGCCAAACAACGAGTACCAGCGACGTACAGTGACGCTCTAGACCACTCGACAGTCCAGTGGTATAGGGCATCCACTGAACGTCGAGATAAATTTGCACCTAATTTCTAATGTCCTTTCTCTGACTTCTGGCATCACTCCCTCCATAGTGTTACTGAATAGCTATGGATGCATGACACGCAATGATTTCAGACCCAGTATTTACACTAAGTCAATTACTCTCCCGTCTATATATTAGAAAAATTGCTTTTCTTCGTCATTATTTTTTTTTATTTTTCTCACCCATTTACCTTCTACGCTATACATATTTAACACCGTCCACTTTTCATAATTCTCTTTCTATCGTATTCCGTTTCCAACTTGTGCAAAAGGGACAAAAAGAGGTAAATGAAGAGAATTATATCATATTGCTAATGAGACTAAAAAAGTAAATAAATGTAAATAAACGCATCCATAAGTAAGCCCAAACAATTGACCATATGAGCTTTCAAGAAGCAGTGCAGGCCAACTCATGTTCTGCGAGAACAAAACTACTTATGTAGATAATTATTTTACAGCATTATCTTTTTCCACGTCATTTCACAGTAAAGTTTAACAAGAAACTTGTATTTGTGTCCTGGTGCTAACGCAGAAAGGGATCAAAATGTGACTCTTAAAAATCAGTTTGAAAACTGGATACTGATGAAAGCGCATTGGGTATTCAGAGCAAGAAGAGGAGCAAGGCTTCACTGATGAAATGTCCGCCGCTTCCAGCGGGATAAGGACAGAATTTCAAAAGAGCTGTCCTGCAGAAGGACTCTTTGACTGCTTAAGTTAGTTCTGCGTGCACTGATGAAGTGGAGGGAGGAGCCGTGATAAAAGGAATATAGGGAAGAACGACAGGAAAAAAAATGAAGATGATCGGGAAAAGCCCCCCAAAAAATGCAGGAAAGAAACACGTGGGAAGTAGAAGCTAGTTCAAAATCTTTAACCGGAGGTAAATGACGATCTATTATCACGCCATTTCATTATGAAGACATCAAAGCTCGTTTTATTGAAACCAGAGAGAGGGCAAGAAAATTCAGGGTTTTTTTGAAGGTCAGGACCATTTCCACAAGACGAATCTAGAGTTTCCGTTGGATACGTCATGATACATTTAACCCATTTCAACGGGGATTCGACGCCATGAAGGCTGCTTCGACGAAAGGTATTAATATACTTGTCGCTTCTTTATTACCTTTGTATTAGGACAAGATTCCCATCCACTACACCCTCTCTCTCTCTCTCTCTCTCTCTCTCTCTCTCTCTCTCTCTCTCTCTCTCTCTCTCTCTCTCAGGATCTAGGTTATTTTTAAGCTGGACTGAGAATGGAACAGTATGGGCTTGTTCATACAATCCAGTGTCTCTTTTGACACAATGGGATTAAGTACCTAGCTGTTAGTTGACCGTGGAGGTTGCATCTGGGCTGGAGATAAGAGAGAGAGAAGAAGAAAGAAGAAAGAAAGAAGAAAGAAAGAAAGAAGGAAATAACTGACATGAGTGCCCATTATCAAATCAAAAGTAAGTTCCATCAAAACGTTAGCACCACATACGAGAAATAATTTTCAAAATACGCATAAGACAGTCTCTCTCTCTCTCTCTCTCTCTCTCTCTCTCTCTCTCTCTCTCTCTCTCTCTCTCTCTCTCTCTCTCCCCAACTCAAGAAGCTTGAATTTAGCCCCTTCAAACATTTCTCTTACAGGCGTCTTTCATGTTTTTTTAATATATTATACGGCATTATCATATTATATATCCTTTTCTTCAGATCTGAATGCTCGAATCCGTTTTGTCCTTGACGAGTAGACACCTAAATTCCTTTGAAGGTCCTTGTGAGTCATTTTCTGCGACACAAAGGAGAAACTTAATTTTGGGCGACCGTTAAGAAAACGAATGATCTTGCGTCTACGTACAACGGAGAGATTTTGATCTTTAACTCTGGCTTTATGGCGTCTTGCCCTTCCCAAGTTAATGTGCTTCTTGGCAACAGATTCCTCGATAAAAAATGAAAATCGTCAGTGCATTTGCAAGCATCCAGAACTCTCTTGCTTGTTGCAAGACAGTCTCATCCCGGCTGCTTTTAGACGCTGTTTCGTTTCAAGGTCTTCTGTGATTCCTTTTTTTTTTTTTTTTTTTTTATAAATGAGCTCATTAACCACCTGAAACCGAGACCGATTCAAATAAGTGACAAAATGCGCGCCGTCTTTTTCTTGAGTGATAGAGGTCTCATCATTTTTCCCGTAAACTTCGTAAGAATTCCTCTGGACAAATAATTATGAAACATCGTATCCTGATATTTTAATTGAGGTAATTGAGGTAAACCATGTGTTCGACGTCCACACTTGAATCATGGATACCTACAATTGCTCTGTTTGAGTGTTTCAGTTTCTCGTCTTAATTGAATTTTACATCAATAATACCTTAATGAAGTCTTGAATACCTCTACTTGCATTAGTCAGATGTTGTCGGATCTCGAGCGCAGAACGCTAGCTTAAAAACGTCATGCCCACAGCGATGACAAATGACCTCCAAGGGACACGTTGATGAAAGACATTCTTGAGGTTTGAACTTTGACCTTCCAGGTCGCCCGGATCTGGTAAATGAGAGCATAGTCTACAAAGAAGATTTTTATTTTGGCCTGGAAACTTTTTTAATGCTGGAAAAGACATTGGACAGGCTGAAGAACGACGGAGAAAGACGAATTTCTCCTCAGGGACTTAACGTAGCAAAAACAACCTAATTTTATTTATACATAAATATTATATATACAGTATATACATATATAATATATATGTATATATTTAACAATATGTGTGCGTGTATGCATGTATGTATGTATATATATATATATATATATATATATATATATATATATATTATATATATATATATTAAATACATATAATATATATTTACATATATATATATATATATATATATATATATATATATATATATATATATATATATATATATGTATATGTCTTTCTATACATACACAGGTACAGAATCTGTGTGTGTGTGTGTGTGAGTGTGTGTGGGAGAAGATTACCTATATATAGTAACTTTCCCGTCGACATTTGACCACAAAATAACTGTAATTT
Source organism: Macrobrachium rosenbergii (assembly GCF_040412425.1). Lineage (NCBI taxonomy): Eukaryota > Metazoa > Arthropoda > Malacostraca > Decapoda > Palaemonidae > Macrobrachium > Macrobrachium rosenbergii. The sequence continues at coordinate 2,417,918 of NC_089752.1, forward strand.
ATAATCTGTACTAATGGGTATATTTCCTTTTGCGCTTTAAGATTCCAATCAGTATCTGTATTCCGTCTTCGCAGGCAGTGGAAGATGATTGGCACTGCCGGAAAATCACCCTTTGTCCAGAGGATTGAATAAAAGGAGGTAAAGGAAGATGAGGAGGAAGAACTCGTGTGCAGTGTAACTTGATCTTCGTAATTAATGTGTGTAACCTCAGTAACACATCTATGGTGGTAATTAGCCGGTAACTTCAGTAACACATCTATGGAGGTAATTAGCAGGGTTTTTATCTCTCTCTCTCTCTCTCTCTCTCTCTCTCTCTCTCTCTCTCAGGAAATCTGCTCTTTTTGAAAGACTCTTTGAATTGTCCTTTATACAAATTGTTGTTGTATTCTTGTTCGTTCCTGAAAATGAGTTTCTCTCTCTCTCTCTCTCTCTCTCTCTCTCTCTCTCTCTCTCTCTCTCTCTCTCTCTCTCTCTCTCTCTGACGTAACGTCTTATTTCTCTCGCTGGAGGTCTTCTCATACGCGTGTCATCAGTAATCCCCGAAGACGGGAACTAGCGGGGATCGCAAACCAGATTACACGAGTTATCCCTTCCAGTTCTCGGCATAGAAAATGGAAGTGTCGAAGCTAAGCTGATCAAACGCAGATGATCGAGTTAAACCAGTTAAACCCGTTTTTCTAATCTAAAGTTTTAATGAGGCGGTTTGGATAGTCTAGCAGTCCGTGTATTTTTAGTCGACGAATTAATAGCGGGATATGTACAGGCTTAAGTGACACTCCTGCTGAAATGTCGGGAGGAGGAACTTATTGCTTAACCTCATTACCGGCCTCTCATGTTAAACAGCAATAGCGTTTAATGCGTTATGTTTTCAATGTGGTAATTTGAAGATTAATTCGTACATGATTCTCAGACTTGACATGCTTGATAAGTTCTTTTTGGTAATTGCTGTGCAGATCATTATTTTCAGCATATGTATTTTATTATGTATATAATAACACCAGAGTAATCGCAGACATCTGCTGTTGTATGAATATAACATATGTATTTTATTATGTATACAATAACACCAGAGTAATCGCAGACATCTGTTGTTGTATGAATATAACATATGTATTTTATTATGTATACAATAACACCAGAGTAATCGCAGACATCTGTTGTTGTATGAATACATTCATAATTAGCGGAATAGTTAATACATTCATAACTGTTCCGCTGATTAATGCGTGCAATAAGAGAGTAATAAATTACGAAAGGATAGAGAAAGACATCAGAATAGAAAAATAGGTTGAAATAGCAAACAAAATATTTAGAAGTAGGATTTACGTCACTTGGCAACTCCTTAATAATCCGGTTTTGGGAACGAAAATTGCGAATATTGTAGTAGGATCACACTTGTTCGTAATTAACGTTGTTATGGCCATTCAGTAACACATCTGTCATGGTATTTGTGAAAAATTCTCTCTCTCTCTCTCTCTCTCTCTCTCTCTCTCTCTCTCTCTCTCTCTCTCTCTCTCTCTCAGCAGGCAAGTATCTGCAGAGATCATGGTATTTATCGAAATCTCTCTCTCTCTCTCTCTCTCTCTCTCTCTCTCTCTCTCTCTCTCTCTCTCTCTCTCTCTCTGTGTCAGGATGCAGAAAGAGAGATAAAGAATAACATAGAAAAGAATAAAACAAAAAACTAAAAGAGTATAAGTATGTACAGGGATAAGCAGTTAGAAAATATATATATATATATATATATATATATATATATATATATATATATATATATATATATATATATATATATAATATATGTATAAAATTTTATATATATATATATATATATATATATATTTATTACATATACATATATATATATATATATATATATATGTGTGTGTGTGTGTGTGTGTGTGTGTGTATGTATAAAGAGAGAGAGAGATTTTGTCTAGTCCGAAAATTACAGACCCGACCAGAGATGGCGTCTTGGATAAACCAAATTTTGCGTCCACGAATTGCAATAAAATCCAGTCAGCTGGAAACGCCAGATATTAATCCTGACACAGACAAATGACTCATATTGACGAAGCATCTCTCCGAGTTTTAAAATACTGAATGTTACTCCTGATTATTTTGGAGTTCAGTATTTTCCTTTACACGGTGACGAATAAGCGAAGAATGGATCACTGAAGAACCAAAAAAAAAAAAAAAAAACATATCGACGAACATAAATAGTTCAAAATGGAAAAGTTGTAATTGTATATAAAATGTTACTTCATGGAAAATAATATATACTGTATATATATATGTGTGTGTATACATATATACTATATATATGATTATATATATATATATATATATATATATATATATATATATATATATATATATATATATATATATATGAATAAGCGAAGAAATGGATCCATGAAGAACCAAAATAAAAAAAATATCGACAAAAAAATAGTTCAAAATGAAGAAACTTGTATTTTATATAAGTGTTATTTCTTGGAAAATATATACTGTATATACTATATATATATATATATATATATATATATATATATATATATATATGTGTGTGTGTGTGTGTGTGTGTGTGTGTGTGTATATATGTGTGTGTATACATATATATATGATTATAGATAAAATATATGTATGTATGTATATATATATACATACATATATATATATATATATATATATATATATATATATATATATATATATATATATATATATATATATATATATATATATATATATTATATGTATATATATTGTATATACATAGCCAAACCAGAGCAGAAGCCAGGGCGCATCCATAACATAAAGAGGAGGAAGAAGTTCATTGTTACCCTTCCACGTCGCCGTAATAGAATCCGAAGCCGGGAATATCCCTTTTTGATACGATTCAGACGCTACTCCCAAGCGGAGAGGCCGACGACGCGTTTTCATTCCCGAATCTTTTGCCGGCAAGTAACTTCCATCTGTCGTTCTCTTTCAACCCCGTCGAAAAGATCTCCCTCGCTCACTGCCTTGTGAACTCGGGATGGGGGAGTAATGGAAGGAAGATATGGAAGAAAATCTTCAGCCAAAACTTCTTGTTTATGATAGTTTGTGTTGGGGAGGCGGGGTTGGGGGTGGTAGTGTGCTTGCTTTAGCTTGTTAGTTTTCCGTCAAAGAAAACTATTGTGCCGGCTGTGTCTGTCGTCCCGCACTTTTCTGTCCGCCTCAGATCTTAAAAACTACTGAGGCTAGAGGGCTGCAAATTTGTGGGTTGATCATCTGCCCTCAATCATCAAACGCTTTCGTTAAACCTTCTAGTATCAATGGTTTTTATTTCATTTCAGGTTAAAGTTAGCCATAATCGTGCTTCTGGCAACGATATAAGAAACGCCACCACCGGGCATTGGTCAGTTTCATGGGCCACAGCTCATAGAGAACTATACCGAGACCACAGAAAGATAGATTTATTTTCTATGGCCACTGATTGTACGCTGTACAGAAAACTCGATTGCGCCAAAGAAACTTCGGCGCATTTTTCACTTGTTTTGTAAACAGATTCAGTCTTCTATGTATGACTAAGTGTTTTTACCGACAAATTCATACGAATAACTCCGTCTCTTTTCACCTTATCTTCTGTTAATTCATGCATTTCCAGGCGAATTTGGTTTTGGGGTGAACTTCATCCATTAAGTTCTAAGAAACATTTATATCTGCATTTAGCATTTCGTATTTTGAGCGCTGCAGACGCGCTTCAGAGAGGCCTTCCTCGGTTCAAGTCCATCATTTTGAATTGAACTCAGCATTTCAGGCCCGTTGACATTTCCAGAACTAAATAGTACATCTGGTTTTGCATATGAGTTTTCGACGATCTTTGTTTAATCTTATTACTCTGAGGCTAAAAATTCCTAGTTGAATCTTATTACTCTGAGGCTAGAATTTCCTAGTTTAATCTTATTACCCTGAGGCTGAAACTACTTGTATTTCATTCCAGGTTTGTCGCCATTCAGTTTTGTGACCCCAAGCTAATATTTTTAAAAGAATATAAAGTATGTATAAGGTCAGACGAACATCCAAAACTCAAAAGAGGAAAAAGAGGAAAGGTTTAACTTGTCCAGGGTGGTAGAAAATTGGCTCCGTAATGAAAATTAAGATTGTATCTCGACACAAAAATATTTTGACTTAATAAAACCTAAATACTGTAGCAGGAGGTTAAAGTTATGTTGTTTTTCTGTGGGACTTTGGCTGGTAGTGAATAAATTGATTAAAAACCCTTTTTGTTCTTGGAATAATTAACTCTGTCTTCTTCAGTAAAATGAGTATATTTAAGATTCCGCCCTGCAAAATACATATTTTGGATACTTTACTCACCGGTATAAGACATTTCTTACCATTACGTGTTTTATCTGATTCTAATCACCTTGAATTAACACCGGACAGGACTGCGTTGACTTTTTCGGTATAGGAATTTGAAATGGAATTGGAATATAGAATTTAGGCCAATGGCCAAGTGCTGGAACCCTTGAGTTCATTCATCGCTGAAAGAGAATTGACAGTAAGAAGGTTTGAAAGGTGTAACAGGAGGAAAACCTCGCAATTGCACTGAAACAATTGTTAGAGAGGGTGGAAAGTCAGATGGAAGAAAGTGAATATGGACGGAGGTACAGAAAAACGGAATAAAAGAGGTTGCAGCTAGGGGCCGAAGGGACGTTGCAAAGACCCTTCAAGTTATGTCTACAGTGCACCACTTGAGATGCACTGACGGCACTGGCCCCCCACGGGGACTCTCTCGGTATAAGGTCCTCATTAGAGTTAGAGAAACTTGTATTGACTTTCGAGAGATGGATAATATAGGTATTATTTATAATTCAGAAGTTGCCTGCCTTGGTTGTGAGTTTGGAGTGCCAAACTTCAGGGTTTTTGCAGAAAAAGAAATTGTGAAATTCTTTGAGGGAATTTTAGGTTCGGAGTCCAGATAAATACAGAAAATTATCAGATAAACATGTTGACTATAGGTATTATTTATAATTCAGAAATTACTTGCCTTGATTGGAGTGCCAAACTTCAGATGTTTGAAAGAAAAGAAGAATTGTGAAATTCTTTGAGGGAATTTTGGGTTCGGGGTCCGGATAAATACAAAAAATTATTAGATAAACATGTTGACTATTTTGAATATACTTGCACTGCAAGGAAGTACCCTGTCGTAAGCTAACAAGAGTATTCTGTACATTGTTCATCTATAAGTATTTGCATATAACAGGAAAACAAGTAAAAAATGCGCCAAAGTTTCTTCGGCGCAGTCGAGTTTTCTGTACATCGTATAATCAAGACCACAGAACATAGATCTATCTTTCGGTGGTCTCGGTATAATGTATGAGCCGCGACCCATGAAACTTTAATCACTGCCCAGTGGTGGCCTGTCCTATATAGTTGCCAGATGCACTATTATGGCTAACTTTAACCTTGAATAAAATAAAAAGTGCTGAGGCTAGAGAGCTGCAAAATATAGTATGTATAATGATTGGAGGGTGGATGATCAACATACCAATTTGCAGCCCTCTAGCCTCAGTTGTTTTTAAGATCTCAGGGCGGACAGACAAAGCCGGCAAAATAGAAACACGAATTTCATATAACGAGTCTATTTCTTCTGCGTCATTTATTTTCCGTTAACCAAATTCCACTTTTTCTTTGCAGGGAGTAGCGATGAAAAGTTAGTTCTGAGCAAATCTATGGGTACTAAGTGGATAAACCCATATCCCTTTTGTTAATCCGGCTGATGATGTTACCCATGCAGCGTTGGATCGACTGGGTGGCGGCAGACCGGGCACAAATAATGTTGCGAAGAGATCGCACCATCCATCACGAGATAAAATTGCCCACAGTTACTATTGTTATTATTGGCACTTTCACTGCTTAGAGGCAAATATGCACATTCATAAAACTTTCATTGTTTTCATAAATAAGGCAAAACTGTTCCATAACTTGATCGATTAGTGGATCAGGTTTACAGACCCAATACCATTAGTAATTTTTGTTTATAATTTGATGACGGAGAAGCATTTAAATAATGCCACTCATGAATTTAGGAATTCACCATTCAGCTGCAAAAAAAAAAACTTTCGCTCAGGAATCACGTTGGAAGCGATTCCGATTTTTGTGTGGACAGCCATCGATGTCACGCTCAAAGAATTTCCAAAAGTTTTGGGAATTTTCATGGCGACATTCTCGTCGCTTTTTTGTCAGGTGTGTGCCACAGTTGATTGCTGTATTGTGTGCTGTAAATAATGCAAATGAATAGAGACAGTGTGAGTTACAACAGATGTATTACATAAATATGCAGATTGTGATGTTAAATATAAGTAGAGCATGCATATTAAGCCGAACACACACTCACACTCACACACACACACACACACACACATATATGTATATATATATATATATATATATATATATATATATATATATATGTGTGTGTGTGTGTATGTGTGTGTGTGTGTCTAATGTGTGTGTGTGTGTGTGTATATAAAGACAAAATCCTCGAGAAGAAACACTGATGCAGGCCTTTCGACTGGCGTCCTTTACTTTCCTTCGTGGTTTTTATCTTTATTTATATATTCATCACGTTCCATATTTTCGTGATTCAGTTATATATATATATATTATATATATATATATATATATATATATATATATATATATATATATATAAATAATTAGTGTGTGTGTATACGTTTATAAAGCGTGCGTTCATTCAGTATGCACACAAGCACACTGTAACACATTTGCCAACTTGCGAGAAGGTGTCAGCACCAAGTCTGCTCCAATGAAGTAGTTTTTTTTTTTCACGGACAGGCAACGCATATCACTCTCGTGATCTGGCAAGTATAGAATGGACACATTTCATTTCAAGAACGACATTGGTCTGTTATTTCTATCCCTTTCATCCACTCGACGCGTCAGAGCCATATATCAACTGCTCTTTCGCAAGAAGAGGGAAATCGTGTTCGTGTTTTGAGGTGCGTTTTCAATCCACTGAGCTCAATCCTAGTGTCAAAAAAGGTTCGAACTTGAAGGATCAGAGATCGAATTCAAGACGGATCTGTTCACTTTTTCCCGTGATAACTAACGAGGAGACCACTTTTTCTCTTCTTCACGTCCCGAGCCTAAGGGAACATAAATATAAAAAAAATTGTGGAGAATCATCCAGTGAGGAAAAACCGCAAGAAACTTCCTGGGATGCAATACGTCTTCGAAGGGGAAAGCCACTGATTCAGTGGAAAACGGAAACATTGACAGAATTCCAAACGTTAAATTGAATTGAACATATAGTTTAGGCCAAAGGCCAAGCACTGGGACCTATGAGGTCATTCAGCGCTGAAACGGAAATTGACAGTAAAAGGTTTGAAAGGTGTAACAGGAGGAAAACCTCGAAGCTGCACTACGGAACAATTGTTAAGAGAGGTTGGAAAGTAAGATGGAAGAAAGAGAACATGAAAGGAGATACAGTAAAAGCAACGGAAGGGGTTGCAGCTAGGGGCCGAAAGCACGCTACAAAGAACCTCAAGTAATGCCTACAGTGCACTGCATGAGGTGCACTGACGGCGCTACCCTCCTACGGGGGAAACAAACGCTGAAGACAACGTAAGGAACGCTCAAAGGTCTGAGACTGATCGACCAAGCAGCTATAAGGGAAAAAGTACCGGATATTATAAGACTGAATACCAGGAGGAAAACCTCCGTACCAGGGACGGGCAGAGACCAGGCTGTATCAGGACCTGTGCGAATGGGGCAGCAAAACCCTACCGGGGGAGATAGAGAACCGGAGAGTCTGAAGCAAGACAAGGTCGTTGCTATGATAATATTTAGACTTTGATTCCAGCTCTTTCGAGAGTGAAACGTCAGTGGAAATACGTCACTTTTAAGAATAAGTTTAACTTTGAACGAATCTGATTATCCATTGTGTGAAATAATACGAAATGAACGCATATTGCTTTATGTTCATATATAAACAAACGTACACATGGTATTCAACTATATATATATATATATATATATATATATATATATATATATATATATATATATATATATATATATATATATATATATATATATATATATATATATTATATATTATATATATATATACACATATATATATATATGTATATAAATATATATATATGTAATTTTATATATATATACTATATATATGTATATATAATTTGAAATGATTACTGTAAGAAAAGTTCATGTTATTTAATGAAAGCAACAAGAAGTAACAAATTAAGGATGGGTAAATATTCTGCCTTTTGTTTCGGGGTTTAAAAAATTTATTTATAAAAGTTATATATATATATATATATATATATATATATATATATACATATATATATGAATATATATATGTATATATATATATTATATATATATATATATATATATATATATAATAGTGTGTGTATTATATATTACTGAGATAAGAAAGAGGTGTTTAATCCCGAAATAAAAGCTCACAGATTTAACCATCCTTAATTCGTATTCAACTCAATTCTACCTGCATTAAGAAACCTGATTTTTTAATACAGTATTCATTTCACATCATTACAGCAGGATAGGTAATTAGTGCATTTTCCAATCTCTCTCTCTCTCTCTCTCTCTCTCTCTCTCTCTCTCTCTCTCTCTCTCTCTCTCTCTCTCTCTCTCTCTCTCTCTCTCTCTCTCTCTCAGAACTATGTTTGTTCATTGTTAATGTTAAATGCGTTGTAGTAAGAAAAATTATTATTATTATTATTATTATTATTATTATTATTATGTGTTATTATGTTATTATTATTATTATTATTATTATTATTATTATTAGGAAGATGAACCCAACTCATATGGAACAAGCATACGAGGGCCACTGACTTGAAATTCAAGCTTCCAAAGAATATTAACGTATTCATTAGGAAGAAGTAAGAGGAGGTAAGGGGAAATACAGAAAGAAGACATCCCACTCACTTATTAGAAAAGAAAAAATAATAAATTAATAAGTAAATAGATAAAACTATTAACTAGAGTAACAGCCTGTGTTTCCTCAGCTGCAACCCGAATGCAGGCTTACGCGCTGGGTAATATGTGTTGTTAGCCACATAACGACGTCGTTACGACCACTTAAGGACAGTAAAAAGGCATGTAGTACTTGTCGAGGAGATGTCCTAAATAAGCTTGGCTAATTGATGATTTAAACAGCTACTAATGACGGTAAAATATTTTTTTATCACGCACTCTATAACATTTACTCCAACATTGTATTATTTCCTCGGTAGAACGATGAAAGTAGAAGAGATAATGATTTTCTCTCTCTCTCTCTCTCTCTCTCTCTCTCTCTCTCTCTCTCTCTCTCTCTCTCTCTCTCTCTCTCTCTCTCTCAAATATCTAAATAAGTCTTGTGTAACTATGTCGATATGCATATTGATTCAGGATAGATGAACAGATAAATAAGTAGGTAGATCTGGTAATCATCAAAAAGAATATGCATATGGCGATTAAAATAAAAAATCACTTAGGACAGAAATAAACACAGAAACATATTCAAAGGAAAAGTCAGACAAGGGGAAAGGAAATGTCTTTATATGAAAACAAAACTGAAAATCATGCGTTTGCTGACATCGAAAACAAGTAAAAAATGCGCCGAAGTTTCTTCTGAGCAATCGAGTCTTCTGTACAGCGTATAATCAAGGCCACCGAAAATAGATTGATCTTTCGGTGGTCTCGGTATAGTGCTGCATAAGCCGCGGCCCATGAAACTTTAACCACGGCACGGTGGCGGCCTTTCCTATATCGTTGCCAGAAGCACGATTATGGCTAACTTTAACCTTAAATAAAATAAAAACTACTGAGGCTAGAGCGCTGCAATTTGTTATGTTTGGTGATTGGAGGGTGGATGATCAACATATCAATTTGCAGCCCTCTAGCTTCAGTAGTTTTTAAGACCTGAGGGTGGACAGAAAAAGTGCGGACGGACAGACAAAGCCGGCACAATAGTTTTCTTTTACAGAAAACTGAAAAGGAGACACGAAAGTAAAGAGAGACGAAGCGCAAAAACGAGCACTCGTGACGATCATAAAGTGTATACCGTAAGTTTCCCCGTTGCCTCCCAGTCAGAAAGATGCTGTCAAGAAGAAAATAAAAGCGAGGGTATTTGTGGCGGCATAGCGGGTTTTAGGCATCCGATCATCCAAAACACGAGCTCTTCTCCCGGATTAATGGTTGCTTCCGAAACATTGGTGAATTGCGTTACAGTGCCACAAATCGAGTATAGTTTACTCTTTCAGATATAGCGTCTTTTATCGCGCTCCGTCATAGAAAACAGGAATAAAACGTGTTTATCATAGCCCATTTTATCGTCAAGGCGCTGATAAAACGGAGTTTTTCGTCTACTTGTGTTGATGTGTAATGTGTGTTTATAAGACATCCCTTGTATCCCGTAGCATTACATAGAATCGTAATAATTCTGGTACTATGCGGGATATAATACCTAACGCTTCATATTCTTTGCATGTACATTCTTTTACCAAAATATATCAGATTCATTAATAATCTTGTTTTGAACCGAAGAAACGTATGCACTGGTAATTTCCCTGCATTTTACCACTTTTTTTTTTGAAAGTCTTTGTCACAGAAGCGTGATTGTTTAAAGATATCTTGCGGAAGTCTTACAACATTTAGAAGGCATTCTCAGTGCCTACATTCCCATCAGTAAGTTTAAGAATCAACATTATTCTTATCAAATAGCCAACTGTTCTGAACAGAGAGAGAGAGAGAGAGAGAGAGAGAGAGGAGGGCATAGGGAGACGGAAAGAGGGAGAAAGTTTTTTTTTTTTAACATAAGGGTCCTACCAAAACAAGAAATGAATCGTGCAAGTAAGTAGACGGAATTTATAGGCTAATGTATCGTTTCCATTGGACAACAAAAACATAAATTAACTTGCATAAAGAGGAGACGTTTTATTAGATACTCTTTTGTCATGCAAAGAGTTGTATTATTGCAAAATAGAGGTAGGCCGCGAAAGGCGAAAAGCAAGCAGGTTCGAATAAAGAGCGATAGATAATAAAACAAACAGACATTTCATAAATTATGAATGCAAGGGAAGACCGCAGAAGACCGACATTCAAACAGAACTTGAATCCTGCCCTGCCAACGAGAATTAGGTGCGTTGGGCAAGCGTGCCCCTGAGAGAGAAAAAACTGAACCCCCAAGTGAAAAGGTTTCTTATATAATGAACCTGGCCTCTTTTTCTCCCCTTTTTTTTTCTAGAATATATCAGAAAGCGGGTCGGGTTTTGAATGGCACCCTCTTGTTCTCTAGGCCAAGGTCATCAGTCACAGTGAACATTTCTCAGAAAGCAGCGAATATAATTTAGGGATGTGGGCCAAATTTCATTCAAGTAAAGGGTAGGTTCTTTCATCTTGGCACGCACACACACACACACGCACGCGCTTATATATATATATATATATATATATATATATATATATATATATATATATATATATATATATATATATATATATATATATATATATATATATATATTTATTTATTTATCAATTTGTGTTGATTAATCAGTTTTTGTGATAACTGATCTTCTCTCTCTACATTTCCCATTATCTTCTTTTTTTGTTTCAGAATGAACACCATATTCTTTGGAAGTTTGAATTTCAAGGTAGTGGCCATACGAATAGGGTTCATCTTCTGCATAATAATATTATATATATATTTCATACACATATGTATATATGTATGTATATATATATAATATATATATATGTATGTATACATATATATATATATATATATATATATATATATATATATATATATATATATATATATATATATATAAATTTGAGTCACGTGGTCAGTGGATAAAGCTTTCAGCTCACCAGCAAAAGAACCCATATTCGATTCCTGAGAGACGGAACTCCATGTACCCTCCAATAAGCATCACATCTTTTGCCTGTTGATCTATCATTGAACATGTAGCTTGTAGGCTGTCGACCTGGCTAGATACCAAACCTGAAGAGATTTGTGGTGAGTCTCAAAGTCAAGACCTTCTTGAGTCACCTCCTCAGTCCTCAGACTCTTCCAACTTAGGGTGGCTTACAGAATGTACCACATATTCCAGCGTCTCTTTAAGTATGGCCTGTAGCTTCATAATCTTATGTCTCTTTCGTTTAGTTGACGCCATTCATTCACGAACTTGCAACAGCCAACGTTTTTGCTTCGTCTGATCAAAAGAACGACACCGATTCATGGAACGCCTTGCTATGTTTTGCTTGAGGAGATGATTCAAGAAGAATGTTAGGGAGGGTAGCCCATAAGGAAACAAGCAAAAAATGCGCCGAAGAAACGAGTTTTCTGTACAGCGTATAATGCTGTATAAGCCGTTGCCCATGAAACTTTCTGTCACGGACCGGTGGTGGCCTGTTGTCGTTGGCACCTATAGCGTGCCAGACGCAAGATCACGGCTAGCTTTAACCTTAAATAGAATAAAAACTACTGAGGCTAGAGGGCTGCAATTTGGTATATTTGATGATTGCTGGGTGGATGATCAACATACCAATTTGCGGCCATCTAGCCTCAGTAATTTTTAAGATCTGAGGGCGGACGAAGAGTGCGGACGGACTGACAAAGCCATCGCAATAGTTTTCTTTTACAGAAAACTGAAGTGGAGGCCAGGAAGTTAAGTAAATGAAGAGTATGATGGATGGCGGAAATATAACAAAAGTTGACTTGTCAGCCTGAACGGATGATAGTATTTATGAAGTAAAGCGAGATACAAAATACATGAAGCTAGGAAAGTAGCAGAGTGTATGGAAAAGTTTGAACGTGAAGGAAAATATACAATAATGATTTGGTGAATTCACTTCCCGTTATAGCAATAGAGAGCGTAATATTATGAATTGCTTTATTATTATTATTATTATTATTATTATTATTATTATTATTATTATTATTATTATTTCAGCAGATGAAACCTGTTCACATGGAACAAGCACACCAAAAGGGACCATTGCCTTGAAATTCTTTAGGCTTTCAAAGAATATTGGTTTCAACCTCCCACCGCAGACCCCACACTGCATCAGTAACTGATCATGATTCAGGGCCAGTGATTTTTTTTCATCGCCCTGGGGGAGACACGAAACAAGTATATGTTATTAGGGAGGTAAACAAATAAAAAATAGATTATATATACAGTATATATATATATATATATACTCATATATATATTATATTATATATATATATATATATATATATATATATATATATATATATATATATATATATATATGTGTGTGTGTGTGTGTGTGTGTGTAGAATCTACTGGTCACTTTTACCAGACACATATGTAATTCTAATAGCCACAATGTCATCTTAACTTCTCGAATTCTTCTAAAGAATTCGAGAGTTAAGAGGGCATTGTGTAAAATATTATAACATATATACATATACATACACACACACATATATATATATATATATATATATATATATATATATATATATATATATATATATATATATATATAATACATCCTTGTGTCTTTGTGTAAAGATATCTTTGTGTGTGCATGTACATACGCGTTCTTCTCTGTGACAATTCACTCTTGTCATATTTCTTTACTGAGTGAATTGGTGAGACAGTATAGATTTGTAATACTTCTTAATATTTCAGCGAAAACATGACCAGGGAATTGCCACTAAGGTTTGAAGCGGAAGTTGGTTGCAAGGGTTCAAAATATTCACGTGCTTCTCTCTCTCTCTCTCTCTCTCTCTCTCTCTCTCTCTCTCTCTCTCTCTCCCTGAGGGAGAACAAATATTAAAAGGTTTTCCCAGACCTGTCAAAGTCGTCCCAAAACATGGCATATATGAAGAGCGTATTTTGCGCTGGAAGAAGAAGAAGAAGCCGAAGAGAGAGAGAGAGAGAGAGAGAGAGAGAGAGAGAGAGAGAGAGAGAGAGGCCAGTTTATTGAAATGTTATTCATCCACAATCTCTGACGGGCAAGTGAGTAGAAAAAATTATTATACACATGATACTCTATCTAGATTTGGAGGCCATCGTCAAAGAGAGAAAGAGAAGGAGAGAGAAACAAGTGACAGATAAGGAAAAGAAAGAAATAAGGAATTTTTTTTTCTCTGTCGCCCTCTGAGATATGGACGAAGCTATCTTTTTTATTTATTTATTATTTTTTGTGGTTAGGAGTCATCTCTTATTAATACTCCTAACGGGAGTCATTTTTCTTCCCTTTCATTTATTAGATCTACCTATTCCTTCCGAAGATAATCCTTCTTTCCTTTTCCTTCTAGACTCCCCCTACTCCAATCCCCTAACCAACCCCACCCCGCTCTGGGTTTCTTGGTTAACGAGAAATCCGAGCCTTCTTCCATGACATAAGATTTTGATAGTAAAGTGCATAAGATGACTTGTAATGGAGGTCTACTTGTTGATTATGTTATTAAGTAACTAATCTAAATATTTTACGGTTAGTCTTCCTAAGGATTAATTGATATTTTATGGTATGGGATAGTGAATTTGATATAAGTTACTTATTACGAATTTTATATATATATATATATATATATATATATATATATATATATATATATATATATATATATATAATATATATATATATATATATATATATATATATATATTATATATATATGTGTGCTATAAGGTGTGTGTGTTATGTATGTATACATATCTATGTATGTGCGCGTCTGTCTGTGCATCACTTTTGACCTAAATGAAGGGTATTGTTCTGTTCATCAAAATCCAAAATGACAAATCTGGCATCATAAGATATATTATTTCAGAGTAGCTGCAATTATATTTAGCAAAAATACAAGATAATTAAGTCCACCACTGTAGGCTTTATGAGAATTCCTGTCATCGAGAATCATCATGCTATTTAAACGACGTTTCTTTACCTGGGGTGCTAGCACCCCCAGGGGATGCTGAAATCAATTTCAGGGGGTGCTGGGGAGGGTCACGTATGTGGCGGTAAAATATCAGTGTTTCTGTAGTGAAGGAACACGTTTGGACAAATGTATTTTTAACGCATTTTTTAAATTCAATAAACTTTAACCTGATTTTCAGATGTGTTTGCCGCAAGGTGATAAAAAACGCTTAATTTGTACGAGCGTTCCACACTTTCGTATCAAGTCAGCATCACAAGCTTTGTGTGCTAATGTCTGACGCCAGACGGCGATACCTAGGTATTAGGTGTTAACCAATGGTAGTGGGTGCTGGACTGTTTAGGCCTGACCAAAAGGGGTGCTGAGGTCGAAAAAGGTTCAGAAACGCTGCCTGAGGAGTATACGTCATGCTGCCGGCCGGCCAGTAAGTACCTTCCTACTGGTGAGCCGGTGTAAGGAACTTCATCATAACGACTATTGCTGCAAGCTGAAAAGCAGGCGAGCCAATCAGCGTGTTTGTTATTGTCACGGTTGAGACAATCAGCGGTCGGAATATCCAGTATTCATTAACCACGCTTTTGCTATGTAAATGAACAACTTTGCCCCAGTTGTCGTTGGTATTATTGATAGTCGAGTGGCAATATTACAGCTATAATGATTTTGAACAACTAAATTCTATGGATAGTGCGAAAAACAAAAGAGCTGTGTGTGTCTTTGGCTCCTAGGCTGTGGTGGAGGTAAAGCTATTCTGGATGATGTTTCGTTTTCATATGATAGTGATGATTATGAGCCTTTTCCGTTCTCGCTGATAGTGTTGTTAATGGACAAGGCACTGTAAATTTTTACAACAGTTCCAACCCCCGTTTTTTTCAGTATATATTTCCTTATGCGTTTTGAATGATTATGATAGTAATGCATGTGGGAAATGTGTCGTTTATGAGTTACACATCCCTTCTACATCCAACAAGGTTGGGGATCCTTTGGGAATGCGGGTTTTTGGGTGGGGTAAATCACCGTCGACATGAAATGGCCTTTTAATTAATTAATAAAACGAGGTAAAACAATTACAGCATACTCATCAAGCAATGTAGCCTAGTTTTACGTAGCCTAACATCCCCTAGCCTAACCTAGCCTTATGTAGCCTAACCTAACCTAGTAGAACAATGGGAGCCCCCTGATAGGCGAACTGGTTACAAAGGACACTGTCCTGACCTAACCTAACCCATCCTAGTAGGCCGTGTTACTGAGCCGACCCCCATGATAGGCCAGCTGATTACAAACAACACCGTCCTAGCCTAACCTTCCCTGACCTGACCTAACCTAGTAGGAAGTGTTATTTGGGCAGGAGGCTCTGCCTCCCAGACTCCCTGGATAAGCCAGCTGATTACAAAGAATGCCATGCTAACCTAGCCTAGGCTGTGTTACTTAGCTGGGGCTCCACCCCCCAGATAAGTCAACTGATTACAGAGGACACCGTCCCAACCTAACGTATTAAGCTGTGTTACTTAGCCGGGGCCCTGTGCCCCCATGACCCCCCCAGATAGGCCAACCAATTACAACAGACACCATCCTAACCTAACCTTCCCTGACTTAACATAACCTTGTAGGCCCTGCTGTTTATTATATAATAATAAGTTGGAACTGTTGTAAAAATAATACCCAGGGGAGCATCATAACAGCTAAGGTAAAAGGAAAGCAGCGATCTTGCAGAAAAGGAAAGGGGAAAAGTAAAGGAAATGCTATTTGTGTGAAAAGAAGAGGAAAACGATCTCTGTATGATTACGATTATGGTAATAGTGACTCCTTTGATGACGAGTGGTTGCGTCCCTTTAGCAACGATAGTGATAAACAATTTGATGACCCATCCCCTTGTGCCACTAGCTGCCCCATGTATGTGGGCAAGTGTGCCACCCTTGTCAGTGCCATCCATGGCACTGGTCCCCTGCCTGTGGAGCCCTCTGTTAATGAGGCTGAACACCTGGTACAGCAGGAAAAGTGTTGATGGACCAGAAACATGGGCCGTTGAAGTTACTAAAAGAAAAAGAAATCTTGGTCTTTTAATACCACAGCTTTGTTAAAAAGACGGGTAGCAAGGAAACTGTTCCACCCAGTAAGGTTTGTACCCCTTACAACTACGCGGAGAGTGTTTTCCGTAAGTGGTAAATGAGGCGATTAATATTATTCTCAGAGCATACTGGTCGTGGGGAACTGCAGCATGCAGCCAACATACCTTCAAAAGAGTATTCGCAGGAACCTATCAAGAGGAAGCGATCTAAGTCTGACGAAAGCAAGGAATTAACACTGAGCTGCTGTGTTGCCTGCAAGGACAAGGAAATAACATTGTGCATGACTGCCTGCCTTTCCATTCGTTCAACACACAGAGGAACAACAATAAAAGGCCTTAGGGCCACGTACCCCAACACCTGGATAATAACAGGGCTGCCAGTTTCTTTCCAGCCATTACACCCGTGCTCACCTCACCATCAGGGCACTGCACCAACAAGATTTTTAGGTCACAATTATCAGTTTTCGTCCTGTGAAGCAGGATGCCACAATACCTGTGAGCAGCTCAGGAAGTGTCTTGTTGATGGGAGGCGGGCTGGAACAGATTCTCTCACCCTGAACGAGAACAGAGAGCACACAGTGAAAAAATACCTGTGGTACAAGAGTTAATCAATTTTGGTGAGTACAAGTTTTTTTTTTTTTTTACCATTATCCATCTTTTTCATGCCACTTCATCTCTCATCGATTATTTTATGTGCATAAATAACTTATTTTTCATGCCTTAATTATCATTATCTTCATTAACCGTTTTTACACAAGTTTCTTAGGATTATTTTTAATATGCTTCAGGTTTGTTGATGATCATTAACTGTGTGTCACGATATTAATTTTTTGGATGTTTTTTTTTTTACATTAGGCTAATAGCTATCATCTTCATCATTAACCATTATTCATAGGTTTGTTAACATTATTATTAGTAAATTTTATGTTTATGAATGTTTTATGTGCAACAGTATTAATTTTTTAATATTTGTAGATTTTTGCCATTATTGATTTTTAACGATGTTTATTTTTTTATTTATTTTTGGGAGCGATTGAATGGAATTTTTTATTCTTTATTATTACCATACAACATTATAAAACAACATATTGTAACAACACAGGTAATATCTTGGGGATTTTGGTGCCATAGAGCCGAAACAGACATGTAACAAAATTGTGACATTAGACATAATCTACATAGAATTAACTCCAATTGTTATAAAAATGTAAGTTTATAGTGTCATAAATAGCAATATTATTACGTTTTCAAAGTCGTTGATGATTAATTGCAGCTTTCTCAGGTTTTAAAAATAATTAGCGCTTAGCATTTTTAATCGAGCGATATACTCAGTTGAAGATATTTATGTATTACCTTAGTGGTCGTTAGGCCATTACATATTGGTTTCAGGGTGGGGTTTAGAACTAAGGTGACATGTAAATGCGTTGGGTGAGGAGGATAAACAAGGTCCTTAAGAAACTGCCCAAAATTAATAAAAAAATCTAAATTATTAAACTAATAAAAGTAAAAAGGACAGTATACTGACAATATATATATATATATATATATATATATATATATATATATATGTGTGTGTGTGTGTGTGTGTGTGTGTGTGCGTGTGTGTATGTATTGTGTATGTGTTTGACCACGACTGATCCGATCGTTATCTGGGTAGAAAACATTTCCCATTTATTAATATGCAAATGGAGGCAATGATTTATGGGTTCGTCTCTTCGTAGAGTTGAGAGAAATCCAAATATGTGAACTTGTCGAACCTGGAACAACAATGCAGATTTTCAGAGACTGTCTGTCGGGAGATTGATGCTCGTTGCTCGACGACTCCTATTCATCGTATGCTGTTTGTTAAAAGCGAACGGATTTATGAACACCGGGACGTGCAGAGAAAGAGGAATATCTCATTCTCAGTATCTAGCGGCATGAATATCAATCTGGCTGTCACCTGCGTGGATATGTTATATATTGTTGATTTATCGTATGTCCCTGGTAACTGCAAGGAAGAGGATATCCGTTTCTGAGTGTCACTTGATATTGTGCGACCCTGACTGCCAAAAATCAGAAAGCATACCCACGCGCACTTACATATATATATATATATATATATATATATATATATATATATATATATATATATATATATATATATATATATATATATATATATATATATATATATATATCTCCAATGCAACAAGAAGGAACAACAGTGCTTGAGAATATCACTAAGTCCACATGAACGTGAAAATGTAGAATAAACTATGGAAGTAATTGTTCAAAGTCCCGTCTTCACTCACCTTCCGGACGTGGACTTAGTGAGGTATATATATATATATATATATATATATATATATATATATATATATATATATATATATATATATATATATATATAGTATAAATAAATGTATATGTGTGTGCATTGTGTACATATATATATATATATATATATATATATATATGCTATATATATATATATATATATATAGAGCCTATATATTCAGTCTTACATTTTAAGTGAAATGCACAAGAATCCTTGATAGAGAAAGAAAGGGAACAAAAATAGGAAATCAAAGGTTCCACATTTATGAAGGTTACTTTGTCTGACCCCTTGATTTAGGTCGCAGCTGAGACCTCCCCCCACCACACCCCTCTGTCTCTCTCTCTCTCTCTCTCTCTCTCTCTCTCTCTCTCTCTCTGTCTCTCTCTCTCTCTCTCTCTCCCTATTTCGTCCTCAAGTTTGATTTCCTTTATATCGTATTATGATTTCCTTTTTATAATAGTACTCCTATCTTAAGGGGATTAATGTTGATTTTATACTTAAACTTAAATGGAACAAATTTCAATTTTTCTTGAAAAAGAAAAATAAGTACAAAATGCGCCGAACTTTCTTCGGCGCAATCGAGTTTTCTGTACATCGTGTAATCAAGGCCACCGAAAATGAATCTATCTTCCGATGGTTTCGGTGTAATGCTGTATGGGGCACGGCCCATGAAACTTTAACCACTGCCCGGTGGTGGCCTGGCCTATATCGTTGCCAGACGCGCGATAATGACTGATTTTAACCTTGAATAAAAAATAAACCACTGATGCTAGAGGGCTGCAATTTGGTATGTTAGATGATTAGAGGGTGGATGATCACCATACCAATTTGCAGCCCTCTAGCCTCAGTAGTTTTTAAGATCTGAGGGCGGACAGAACAAGTGTGGACGGACAGACAAATTCGGCACAATAGTTTTCTTTTACAGCAAACTAAAAATGATTGCTTTAACTATTTCACTTGGAGCGAGTTTCCACACGCGCGTTTTTAAAAGGCAGATTTTGTCAAGATATCGTGTTGAAATAGAAACATTTCCATGTGGTGACAGTCGTAGATTGAAAAAATATTTTATTTTACGTTTTCAATAGAAAACGGAAAGTGTTAAATTACCTGTAGAGATGTTGTAAACAAGAAGCTCCCAAAGTATCTTATTCACCCCTATCACTCAAAAAACATAAAAAAAAAAAAAAAATGATCAAAATTCATCTCAGGCTCCCTAAAATCCATCCTCCAACATGAAAAAAGTAAGAAAAGGGAAAAGTTAAAAAAGAACGTAATCCAAAAACGAAGTGAAATAAAAAAAAAAAAACCCGATTTCACGAAGGTAAAGGATAAGGGACGAGAAGAAAGTTAAGCAGAGTGGGGAGAGGAAAAAAAGGGAATAAAGACGAGAGGGTCAACTAAAAAGACCGGCTGAAAATTCCTTGACGAGCGTCAGAAGCGAGGAAACGAAGCGTTTCGAACCTGCGGATGACACTAGGGAGCCGCCAGTACGCATAAATCAGCAGTTGGGAGATGCGTTTTTTTTTTTTTTTTTATTGGGTCTCTCATTCTCTCTCCTCACTTAATCGCTTTCTCGAACTCCTAATGAATATTTTCATAAGGTCTCTTTCTTTTCCTCATACGTAAAATCATTCCTTTTTACTTTTCTGTAAAAGCAAACAATTGTGCCGGCTTTGTCTGTCCGTCCGCACTTTTTTCTGTCCGCACTTTTCCTGTCCGCCCTCAGATCTTAAAAACTACTGAGGCTGTGGGGCTGCAAATTGGTATGTTGATCATCCACCCTCCAATCATCAAACACACCAAATTGTACCTATCTAGCCTCAGTAATTTTTACTTCATTTAATGTTAAAGTTAGCCATAATCGTGTTTCTGGCAACGATATAGGATAGGCCACCACGGGGCCGTGGTTAAAGTTTCATATGCCGCGGCTCATACAGCATTATACCGAGACCACCGAAAGATAGATCTGTTTTCGGTGGCCTTGACTATACGATGTACAGATAACTCGATTGCACCGAAGAAACTTCGGCGCGTTTTTTTTATTTATTTTATTTTTTTTTTTTTTTTTTTTTTTGGGGTTCCTGGCCTTTTCCTTATTCTCTACCAGGATTTCTTTATTCCCACATTTTCTTCCGCTTTTCCTTTCTGGCCTCTCTGACTATACCAGGAATGGCTTCTTTAACTTTTATTTTACTGGGGGATACCGCAAGGTCCAAGAAGCTTTCAATCCCAACCTTTACCTTTTCAACTTTACCCATTTACCAAGTTTCTTCAGCCAGCTCCTAAAGTTTAACTCACCGAAAGGGGATAGTGTCGTCAGTGCCTCATGCGGTGCACTGTAGGTATTAGGAGGTTCTTTACAGCGTGCCTTCCTTAGGCCCCTAAGGCTGCAACCCTTTCGTTCTTTTACCTTTACCTCTTTTCATATTCTCTGTCTTCCACCTTACTTTCCACCTCTCTAACAACTGTTCATAGTACAGCTGCAGGTTTCCTCTGCATCTTTCAAGCCTTTTACTGTCAATTTCCGTTTCAGCGCTGAATGACCTCGTAGGTCCCAGTGCTTGGCCTTTGGACTAAATTCTGTATTCAATTCAAGGTTTTAACTTCACCCAGGAACTATTATCTGAGGAAGAACTCATGACATTTTAATGCTCCGTAATCGAAAACAACCCACTTGCACAAATACACATACAAGCACACACACACATGTATGTAATATGTATATATATATATATATATATATATATATATATATATATATATATATATACATAGTGTATATATATATATATATATATATATATATATATATATATATATATATATATATATATATATATATATACATACATGAAAGTTCTTGAAAGATCTGTACATGTAGCTTAATATAAACAAGGAAAATGGTGACACACCAGATAGCCTTTCCGTGCACGATATTTTAGACATATCTATGATTCATTGCCTTATAAGACTCGGAGACAAGATGATTGACTGGATGAAATTATTCAGAAAGGCTTGCTTATTTATGAATGAAATTAAAATGTAATAGTGAGCGATCCAGAGATTCCTAAGCACCAGATTCTTAAAGTAATAGGGATATTAAAGTTGTCTTTCATTTCATGTGTTTTGTTTTCGCATAATTATCTGTAGATAAAGCAGGCAATTTTGAGATATCAGAAAACTGTAAAGAGATAACATTGAAAAGTGGAGCCCGATTCACGAATTTGTTTCACAAAATTTTCTACCGTGGGCGGAAGACAGGCCACAAAGTTAGAGCCTAATGGCTCTTTGTGTAATCCCGAGGGAAGACGAAGAACTTGTGTAAATAGGTCACATGACAGATTGTATGAGGTCGGAAATAAATCTCGGAAAATAATGTGGTCATTCTTACTTGGGATCTTCAGAACCTTTTCGCCGTGAAGATATTTCAGACGAGGATTACGTGTATATATATATATATATATATATATATATATATATATATATATATATATATATATATATATATATATAATTTTTATCACACCGTGATTTATGTACCTTCATGAAGCTACAACTGTTATTTAATATCAAATTCACGCTACTACGGGAATATCCCCGATGGGGAATTATCACCGAAGGGGAATTTATAATTCCCCATCGGAGATATTCCCGAAGTAGCGTGAGTTTGATATTAAACATTTGTAGCTTCATGAATATATATATATATATATATATATATATATATATATATATATGTGTGTGTGTGTGTGTGTGTGTGTGTGTGTGTGTGTGTGTGTGTGTGTGTATGTATGTAGCCTATATAGAATTTATTGGTCACTTTTTACCAGATACTTATGTTATACGTATGTAATTGTAACAGCCACAATGCCCTCTTAACTTCTCGAATTCTCCACACTTTTTGGATACGCTTGTCACTACAAAGCCTTTTAGACCCAAGTGCGCGAAATATAATGTAACTCTGATGTCCGATAGTGGGAATCGAATCTTCACCCCGAGTAATCAGAACGAGGTCACATTGCCGACCTGACCACCAGGAGGATAAAAGTCTATCGCCGAACATACATACATGCATACATACATACATACATACATACATACATACATATATATATATATATATATATATATATATATATATATATACCTGTCGAATTCAGATATATTTATTAGAACCGGAACAGACCCATCCACCTTTGTCCATTTTTATATGGGGTCGCTTTTTCCTATCAGCCCTCTCCACCTTCCTCTGCCCAGGGCATCCTGACTTCTTATACCTTCCTCCTGCATGTCAACAATAGTCCCAGCCATTGTGGGTGCAATCCAGCATTACTCTATGCCGATCCCGATTCCGGGTAAATGGTGGGTGTTGGCGGTAAAACCCGTATTGCCCGCGGTGCACTGTAGGCATTACTTAAGGTTCTTTGCAGCATCCCTTCGGCCCCTAGTTGCATCCCCTTTCCTTACTTTTAGTGTACCTCCATTCATATTCTCTTTCTTCCATCTTGCTATCCAACTTTTCCTAACAATTGTTTCATAGTGCAACTGCGATGTTTTCCTGTGTTAACCTTTCGAACCTTTCTACTCTTAATTTCCCTTTTAGCGCTGAATGATCTCATAGGTCTCAGCGCTAGGCCTCTGGCCTAAATTCTATGTTCCATTCCACATATATTAGAAACGTATAGTCTTGACTTTCTAAAAATATGCTTAGGTGGATAAAAATGTAGATGTTAACATGCAAACAACATAATACTATAGAGAGAACTCATTACACCATTTTGAGACACATTCTAATTAAGAAAGAGATAGAGTCTACGTAATGAAATTCTGTTCCCTCCATTTCATTCCTTCCATCCAGATGTCATTTCCCGGCAAAAGCCTTCGCTCTTTTGCAACTGCAGAAAATGAGCTGCAACTAGATAATGATGCATTAAAAGTCCTCGCATCAAGCTCATATAACTGGGACGGAAGACAATGGTGCCTTTTATCTTTTGTTTTGACTTCACAAAGAAATAATCATAAAGAGCAAATACCTTTCTCTCTCTCTCTCTCTCTCTCTCTCTCTCTCTCTCTCTCTCTCTCTCTCTCTCTCTCTCTCTCAAGAAAAATTTTTTTATTTTAAATGTGTGGTTGTGTTTATAAGTTTGCATAAAAACAAAGTAGTACAAACACCAGAAGTGACATTTAAAGCTGGAAAAGAACCTAAAGCAAAACTGTCATATCAAAGAAGAGTGAATAAGCCTCATCTATATATATAGAGATGGATGTATGTATGTGTGCATGTTTGTATCATGTTACAGCATAACTCTGAAACATATGAGTAATTTCAACAAACTTGGTATACATATGACTTACTATCTGGAAAAGAATACTGGGGGGAAGACATCACTAGCACCAAAGAGGGCAGTGGAAAGGGCTTCTCAGTCAGGGGCTAGTTTGCCCATAGGTTTAGCAACTAAATAAACTCTACGGGTTTATCATACCTCATTTTGGTACACATATGACTTACTATCTGGAAAACAATACTGTGGGGGTAAGACATCACTAGCACCAAAGGGGTTAGGGTAGAAAGGGTGACATGTAAAAATAAACAAAAACCACCGATATTAGTGTCACAATCCATAGTTTTCAAGGTTGCTGAGATCAGTGGTGACACTCCCAATGCCCTTTAAATCGAAGTTCAGCCCCGATAGGAGAGTGGGTGGTGAGAAGGGGAGAAATATAAAATGTCAAAAATGCTAGGCAATGTATTTGAAGCAACTATCTTAACAGGAAAGGAAGAGAGTGAGAGAGAGAGAGAGAGAGTAGAGGGGGTGTTAGGGAGGAGAAAGAGGGGAAAGAGTGAGAGATAGTCGGAGAGGGAGGGAGAGAGAGAGAGAGAGTAAAAGGGAAAGTTTATCGGTTGTCATTCAGAGTTTTCCCAATCAGCGCCGAGTTGGTCAGCTAGGTAATGATAGAAATGATAATAATATATACAGAGCCTTCTGTGGTTTTCTTATTATGTTGTTCTCATAGCAGGCAGATGATACAACAGAATTCGCAAGGACACAAGCGGTTATCTGCAGAGAGAGTGAACGAATACAAAATTGTACGGGTATTTATAGCAGGGAGCTGGATTAAGGTTAGCAGAATTACTGTTGCGGTGTCGGGTATTTTTCCTGTAACGCTCGCATCTTAAGACGTGTGGGGAGGGGGGAGGGGGGGAAGGTTTGTTGGTATATCCTGTCATTACCTCCTACAACCTACAAGACTAAAATCTACCTTTTTATGCCGAGTGAACGTGAGACCATTTACACAAACTTGTCACTCCCGGGAATAATAAGGTTGGGAAAATACATGTTATGAAAAAACTAATGAATTTTTATGAAAGAAATGGATTACTGATTAGTGAAATCGCAGATCAAGTTGTTGAAAACTTGTGGCCATATGAAAGTAACTCATTTATACGATTGAGAAGTGTATGTAAAAGATTGTTTCACATAAAGTAGGACGCAAAGTAGTAGTAAAGTTGGAAATACCATCCAAAAATAAAGGCCTTGCAGGGAGCGGCGTAAAGGTTCAGTTTAAAAGGAACAAAAATTGCATTTGCTGAATTGGAAAAAGATGCATTTCGATACTGATAGGTCATGTCATAGGTCAGCAGTACCACCGGGAAATTCCCTGTCTCCTCCGTTCCCGTCAAGATAAAAAATGCGCCATTTCGATAGTTTGCCAAATAAAAGTTTTTAATAGTAAAAATTCTCTTCGTTGGGTGAGTCTGTAGAGCTGCGGACTGTCACTCGATGGGCCGGAGTTCAATTCCCCGGCCGGCGGATGAAGAGTTAGAGGAATTTATTTCCGGTGATAGAAATTCATTTCTCAATAATGTGGTTCGGATTCCACAATAGAAGCTGTAGATCCCGTTGCTAAGTAAATCCAATTGGTTCTTAGCCACCGTAAACTAGAATCTAATCCTTTGGGCACAGTTCTAGGAGAGCTGTTAATCAGCTCAGTGGTCCGGTAAAACTAAGGTATACTTGACTTTTCTGAATGTAATGGAAGCAGCATTTTTTTATATATATATTAATTAATTCTTTTTTAATACGTGAGATCTTTTCACTCTATGTTGCCATTTACTTCCTCTCAGTTTATAATGAGCACCATATTCTTTGGAAGCTTGAATTTCAAGTCAGTGACCCCTGAGGGCTTGTTCCGTATGAATAGTGTCCATCTTCTGAATGATAATAATTAAACAAGGCCAGGGAAATTAGCGTTTGTTAAATTCCTCGAGATTCGAAGTTGAAGGGAACACGTGATGGAGACATCTTTTAATTTGCCCACATAAATAATAAAGAAAAAAGTCACAAATCTTTTGTCCATTCCACCGCAGACAACTTCTTTATTTCGCCAACAATGGAATGGGAATACGGCTGACAAGCCGAGTCTTCAAAGTAGCATTTGAGTTAATAATAACGGAAAAATATTACGCTGTGTTTAGTTTAGTAATGGCTGGCCGGAGACGCACAACTTAATTCTGCAAATGGAAGGACATCCATTAAATTTAATGGGTTCTTTTTTTCTTCACTATAAGGGTTCTCTTGAATTGATGATGATGATGATGATTATTCCCTTCTAAAATTTATCGAAAAACAGAATCAGAATCATTTTATTTTTTCTTGGGTAGTTTTTTAATACTCGAAAATAATAGAATTTCAAAAGATCTCGTGCACTTATGCATAAACTGAATGAGAGTGAATGAATATATATATATATATATATATATATATATATATATATATATATATATATATATTATATATATATATATATATATATATATATATATATATTATATATATATATATTATATATATATATATTATATATATATATATATATATATATATATATATATATATATATATATATATATATATACTGTATATACTATTTATGTGTGTGTGTGTAGAGAGAGAGAGAGAGAGAGTGTGTCCTACTATTTGTTTTTATGTTAAAGACGTGAGCTTTCTTTTCATCGTCGTCTGGGTCTGACAGAAATTCTTTATCACAGTCTGAGCAATACCTACCACGGTACCTTCGAATTTAATTGGAGAAGAGGCTGTGAAAAAAAAAATTATTCCAGCCTTTTGGGTTATAAAAGAAGTTATAGAAATTTTAAATGGTGTTTTCAATTATTATTATTATTATTATTATTATTATTATTATTATTATTATTATTATTATTATCACAAAAATCACATAATAGCTTGATTCACTAAAATAGTGAAGAAATCCACAATGGTGTAGATGTAAATATATATTAGAAATATATATACAGGGTATATATATATTTTCTTTTTTTAAATCAACATTTTGGATTTCTTCGCCATTATTATTATTATTATTATTATTATTATTATTATTATTATTATTATTATTATTATATAGGTAACAGACCTCTTAATATATATATATAAAAATATAGGTAGTAGACCCTTTCATTATTATTATTATTATTATTATTATTATTATTATTATTATTATTATTATTATTTGTGTAAAAATGGCACCGTTATTATTATTATTATCATCATAATCATCTTAAATGAAACATGTCTACGTCAGGGTCGCCTTCCCAAACATAATTTGGGGAACTAACCGTTTTATAAATAATGACTCCAAAATTGTATTGAATATTATATTTACATTTTATTTTGCATGGCCTTGGATATTAGAGAATTCAGGACTGTTGAATTTCACGAATTGAGCATCTGAATTGACTGTCATGAGGGCGTTAGTTTATTACGCTGGAGTGAAATTCAGCAATACTGAATTCTCTAATATCCGAGACCATAAAAAAAAACATTGTAAATATAGACCTTCTTAAAAGACTTCTACAGTATGTCTTTCCTGATTAAATATATATATTAGTATATGTGTTATTATGTATATGTTATTATATATATATATATATATATATATATATATATATATATATATATATATACATATATATATACATATATACACACACATTTGTATTATATTATATTATATATATACACATATATATGTAAAACTTTTGATATAGTAATTAAAGATTGGTATGCTTATTATATGAAGTGTTGTATTGTAATAGCACTTAATATACAAAAAGTGTTCTAAAAAATATCCAGATGATTTATAGTAAGAGGAAGAATATGTGTGTATATATATATATATATATATATATATATATATATATATATAATATATATATATATATATATATATGGTATATATATACAGTATATCTACTTATACATATGTATATATATTATATATCTGCTTACACATATGTGGCTGTGTCAACTTCGGCTGAAAAAGACTTCGGATACATGAATTTGTAACATACAAGATTTAAGTTGTTCCCAAGAGATCTGAACTCATCAGCTGAAACGACAAAGTAGTTGTTGTTACAGA
The DNA here is from genome assembly GCF_040412425.1 of Macrobrachium rosenbergii. Lineage (NCBI taxonomy): Eukaryota > Metazoa > Arthropoda > Malacostraca > Decapoda > Palaemonidae > Macrobrachium > Macrobrachium rosenbergii. The sequence goes on from NC_089752.1 coordinate 2,446,712, forward strand.
CAAATCAATGGAAAAAATGGAAAGAAACGCAAATTCTTCCCTGTCCAAAATTCGCAGTAGCGACCAGAGTTTAGGAGGTGACATTTCAGAAGCTATCAACGCCATCGGAGTTCAGATATTCTGAACGTGCAGGCATAAATTCATTTACCTGTAAGAGAGCTGTGATCCCTGCGTGTATTAACAGGATTCACCTGAAAACTAATTACTTGAGACAAGTGTTAAAGAGGAACACCGTGACACGGTCTAACCTTTATTTATAACGAGAATGGTAGAAGCTCACCATGTTCCCTGATTGATGAGTTTGTGTGTGTGTTTAATACGTACACACACACACACACATATATATATATATATATATATATATATATATATATATATATACACACATACATATAGCCTATATATGTATGTATAACTGTATCACGAAAATATGGAACGATGAATATATAAATAAAGATAAAATCATTTAGGAAACCTTGAAACACTGGAGTGCTGCAGAGGCCTTTCATCTGTAGGTCCTTACCTAGGTCGAAAGGCCTCGCAGCACTCCAGTGTTCGTTTCGTGGATTAATATATATATATATAAATTTCTGACACATAAGGATCGAATCCAGGTGTTTCAATTGAAAGACGAGTCCCTTGCCAACCAAGCCACACGTGATTGTATGTTAATTATTTCTGTATGTATATATATATATATATATAATATATATATATATATATATATATATGTGTGTGTGTGTGTGTATGTATGTATGTATGTATGTATATATATATATATATATATATATATATATACATGTATATATATATATATACGTATATATATGCATGTGTGTGTATGTGTTTATGCATGTGTGTGCTCCGACGGGAAAGTTAATCTCTGTCATGCACAACGAAACAAAAAAAAAAACTAAACGGAACAATTGGAGAGGGTGCGGAATGACCTAAAAGATTTCCGAAATGGTCCTCGAAGTAAAAATGTGTTTTGTATCCTCTGCCGATGGTCGGTTTGAGTCGAAAAATACGTCGAGTATTGACTGTTCAGAATTGGGGGGAGGTTCCTGGATCGAATGAATTTCGTCTTCTTCAAGTTGCTCTTGCTTCTTAGAAGAATTCGTATGAAAAGTGAGTCGTTTTGCAGGATGCATTTTTAGTTGTCTGTAAAGAAAGTAATTGTGCCGGCTTTGTCTGTCCGTCCGCACTTTTTCTGTCCGCCTTTAGATCTTAACAACTACTGAGGCTAGAGGGCTGCAAATTGGTATGTTGATCATCCACCTTCCAGCCATCAAACATACCAAATTGTAGTCCTCTAGCCTCAGTAGTTTTTATTTTATTTAAGGTTAAAGTTAGCCATAATCATGCTTCTGGCATCGATATAGAACAGGCCACCACCGGGTCGTGGTTAAACAGACAAAGCCGTCACAAAAGTTTTCCTTTACAGAAGACTAAAAGAGAAATAGACCCACGGGCGTTATGTACGGCGCAGTTTTCTTAGAAGATTTCTAATATTTTATTAATCATTGCATCTGATTGCCCATGAATGTTTAAAAGCAGTTGCAGACTGCACCGATGTCAGAAGTTATTGGTTAATTGCCAAATGCGCCTTATGCAGTTGCTTGGACGATAAAAACAAATTCCGTTGAAACTGAATGCCCTGCTCAGAAAGAACTGTGAAGTGATGGTACGTCTTCCCGCAAAATTACCGGCCATTTTTCGAAGTCATCATGCGCGCCCGAAATATTTCCACTCGCATTGTCAAAAACCAGAAACCATAAATATGTTTCAGTTTTCGCCTTAGTCTGTATCTTTCTCTCTCTTTTTTACATTTGATTTCGTTTCCCCATCTCTCTCTCTCTCTCTCTCTCTCTCTCTCTCTCTCTCTCTCTCTCTCTCTTACACACACACACAGATCTTCTTAAAGATTACAAATTATCCCGTTGTAGGACCCTCGCCGCTTACTGAATTAAAAATGGTTTCAGCTCAGTTTTCAGGTAATTCCTCTTGCTTTTACATAATTTTGTTTTCTTCGTAAGATACAAGAGGCTTTCGGTTTTCACTCCAAAACTGGCAAGAGAACTTTTGATTCGATACAAGTGACTTTCTTACTATAACATTCCCAGCAGCACAGTAATAGCTAAAACAATAAAATAATTTCGAATCAGTTCAAGAATTCATCGTTTCAGTTTTATATCCGAGGCTGCGACGAAAGCTCGTAATATTCGTTCTTGATGTGTATACTATCATTTATGAAACCTTCTTGCGCCATATTTTTTTTTAGATATACATGAATGCAAAGGTCATACGTAGCTTATTATAAGTTGGTCACTGAATGTACCATCAGATATACTTAGCATTTTTTTTATCCTTGTAAAAAGTAATTTTCACGAGATAGACAAACCTTTGAAAACAACAGAAACACGCAGTTGAGTCACCACTGGCCCTTACTCAAAGGTCTGCGTGGGTGGGTGAGTGTTCAGTGGGTTATGAGGCGTGTTGTGGACCAAACAACACACCCAACCGATCAAAATTACGTGCGAAGAGAGTGTCTACAACTCAACGGAATGTTAATACCGAAGGATTTCTTCCTTTGGCTTATGTGCGATATTTTATTTTATTTTTTTTTTATTGATTTTTTTTTACTTGCATATTGTATCCTCGACTATATAAAATATTGTTAAATGATATCGAGTTGGGTCCAGCAGTTGAGGTGTTCTATACAAACGGAGACGAAATACACCCACGGAACAATCTTGGATAAAGTCATGCTTCCCTTTAAACAAAAAAATTTATATATATATATATATATATATAGTATATGTATAATCATATATATATATATATATATATATATATATATATATATATATATATATATATATACACAAACATATATATATATATGTGTGTGTGTGTAATTTTAATTTTACATATATACATATATATATATATATATATATATATATATATATATATATATATATATATATATATATATATATATATATATATACACAGATAGAAAAAGAAGAACATTAGAATCTTGTATAATTTTATGTTACACGTACTGAATTCACATATATGCTTTGTTCACATTAATATAGTCAAGTAATTTACCTAAATCTAAATCATGTATTGCACTGATAGTGCATCAGATATTCGGTTTTGAACTCGTAGTCTACGAATATCAAAGTTGTTATTTTACATAGCATATTGTGTATTAGAGGAAAATTTGAAAAATATACTTGAGATATGGAGGCTAAACCTCTATTAATGCCCAATATTACGTAAAAAAAAAATTGTTCGTTTAGCACCATATCTGTATTAGCAAACGAGGAGTGTGAGCATGAGGAAGCAATCGGGAAATCAGATTTCCACAAGACAACTCCCCGTTATCGGAGTAACCGATTATGAAAAACGTATCTTTTTTAAAATGTTTGCAGTCAGTTCATTTCGAGCTTTTCCATGTCAAAACCGGCCGGTGCTAAAATTCACCGAGATAACTTTCATGTCCCTCTTGTCTGGGCTGACACTTTTGAATTGCTTTCACGTCAAATTAGCCTGAATCAAGTGGAATGAGCCAATGTAAAACTAGACGATTCGGCCTCAGCGACACATTTGACAGGTAGTCTGGGTTTTTGTGCCAAATCCTGCCTACATTTTCGTACGCTTTTGCTTGGATATATTTTTATTTCGAATTTCAGATAGTGAATGGACTGACGAAAGAAGTCGATCCTGAAAATGGATCCCTTTTCGCTTTTTATTAATTTAATTTTTTTTTCTTTTTTTTAATATGCAAGATCTCTTCTGTCTATATTTTCCCTTACCTCATCTTACTTCTTCTTAGTGAACACCTTAATATTCTTTGGAAGATTGAATTTCAAGTCAGTGGCCCCTTTCGTCTTGTTCCATATGAATAGGGTTCATCTTCTGAATTATAATAATAATAATAATAATAATAATAATATTCTTCAATACATATTCTTTTATTTTAATTACATTGATATACAGTCCTCCACTTTTATAATACAGCTTCTTTATTCTATGAATATTTCATTGGATAGTACTCTTTCTCTCTCTCTCTCTTTCTCTCTCTCTCTCTCTCTCTCTCTCTCTCTCGCGGATTAAATGCCACGTAGCTAATGGGTAATCAAATTTGCTTGCTCGAGAGTCATCCAAGTGGGTCAGTTGCCAATCCGAGTGGGTCAGTTACCCATCTGAGTGGGTCAGTTGCCCATCCGAGTGGGTCAGTTGCCCATCCGAGTGGGTCAGTTACCCATCCGAGTGGGTCAGCTGCCCGTGCGAGTGGGTGAGTAGGCAATCCTAGTGGGTCAGTTGCCCATTCGAGTGGATCAGTTGCCCATAACATTCACGTCCGGTATGTGAAATTCACGACCATGCTTTATGGGTTTTCTCATTTTGACCTCTCCGTTACAAGGGAAATATTTCTCATAAAAAGACGAGGAAGAGGAATGGAAAAATTACACCAGAATTATTCATTGATGAAACAGAATCGAAGAATGACCTAGATAAAAAAAAAAAAAGGAATGGTTGTTGAATTCTTATTTTTCGGAGCATTGTGAAAATATGGAGAACGTGAACGCATCAAAGCAATATATGCCCGCGTCGGGGAAAATGTACGCCGGTAAATCTTCCGTTGCTTTCAAATATTAAGCTAATGCATTCGTCATTATTTCGGGATGAACGTTTTGTCATTGTCAGAATTCTTTTCGAAAAGCGTAAACAAGCGGACACGGTATACGAAGAGCAGGAGAGGAAAAAAATGATTTTCTTTCCAAAGTGAGTGGCAGTTATCAGCCCAACTGGGTCCAGGGGAAAGATTGACGTGAACATACGGAAAATAAATTATTATTGTCTTATTAACGTGAAATGTATTTCGTAATATATGAAATTATCCTTATTGTAGAATGATAATATATCCTGGGCAACTTCTGAAAATGTAACCACTCGGTCTTTCGTACGAGCAACGAAGGTGACGTATTAACCTTTTCCATTATATATATATATATATATATATATATATATATATATATATATATATATATATATATATATATATATATATATATATACACATGTATATATGTGTATATATATACACATATGCATATATATATATGTATATAAATATGTATATATTATAAATCATATGCATATATTATATATGTATATTATGTCACATACTCTGTGACATTTTCTATATTCACGAATAATAGGCATCAAATATCGGTTCATTTCCGGTTCACTGTATGCAAACGTATCCCGAAAGAAGAATAATACTCTTGAAAAGTCCATCGATATGAGGCTGAAAAATATAAGTTATTTAACTCTTTGTATTTGAGAAACAAAAATGAATGTCTTTTTACGGGGATGGGAGAATTTTTTTTTTTTTTCTTTTTTTTTTTTTTTTTTTTTTTTTTTTTTTTTTTAGTGCCAGTGAAAAGACTGTGGTCTCTGGCGATCTTCTCTTATCGGCTTTCGCTGACTTCAACTAGAGATCATCGATGGCCTTACTCTGGTACCTCGAACGTCAGCTTTTGATCTTGATGTTATTGCATGAACACCTTTCTCTGAACAAAAGGATTTTCTGCAAATATATTGGAAAGCGTCATTTCGTTACCATATTTTTCCTGAAGAAAATCTAAATACATAGCCAACCAGGCCTCCTAACCCAGTTATTTTATAGTTGTATGACTAAACTGACGTTTGATTGATATTTGATAGTATTTATTGTCAGTAATTTGAATCTGATCGTCTAATCAAGCAGATACCCCCGTCGGAGATAATACTCCACAAACAGTATATCCACGAAAGACCAGGAAATACGAACAATAAACTGCGGGCTTTGATAGAAAAATATACCAATGCCTAAATCCAGGAATCTTATTTTAAAGGGAATTCTCAATCCCTCCTCGGCCGCTGTGCCTCTAGTAAAATATTCCAGCACAAAAACCACCTGAATTATTGAAAGAAGTAGAAACGTCACGAAGCCTCGGCGGTATGGAATTAAAGCTGACGTGACCGGGAAAGACAATTTCTGTTATTTTCTCTTCGGTCTTATAAGTAAGGCACAGGAATGCGCTGTTCACTGTCTGATGCGTTGTTTCGTCTTGGCTTCAGAATATTCTAAAGAATGACGTTTGATGCACGTAGTCGTCGTTGACTTGCAAGTTTGAGAAGAGTGCATATGCACAATCTTGCATGTGTGTGTGTGTATGTATGTATATATATATATATATATATATATATATATATATATATATATATATATATATATATATATGTAATATATATATATATTATATATATATACAGTATATATATATTTATATATAAAAATGTATTTTATATTTATATATATATATATATATATATATATATATATATATATATATATATATATATATATATATATATATATATATATATATATAAAAGAAATAATCAACTCATGAGAACGTGTTTCACAGAAATAAATTTCTTGCATTGGGACCGAACCCTTGTCTTGCAAATGAGGGGCCAGGGTGTTACCAGTTCACCCGCACAGATCATAAAAGAAGTCGGAACCTAAGTACCTCGTACCCAGGGTTTTCCCCGGTCAGGCTGCCGCCTAACATACCAGCAAATTTTACCCAATTTTCCGACCCAGCAGCGAATCAATTGATAGCAATTCATTCGAATTACCCCTTCACTGTGAATATGATAGAAATAATGAACACTTGAGAACAGATTGGGTCAAATTCGTTGGCATGTTAGTTGGCAGCGTGCCGGGAAAAACCTCAGGTAATGGTAGGTTCCAATTCTTTATGACGTGTGGTTGACTGGTAACACCTGGCCTCTCCTTTGAAAGACTCCAGGTTTCCCCTGATGCTGTGATGAGAAATTTGATTCTGTGAAACACGTCTGGATATGTTGATTATTTCTATTATTATATTCACGCAGAAGACAGGTTCGGTCCTGATGTGAGTCAGAAATTTATATATATATATATATATATATATATATATATATATATATATATATATATATATATATATATATATATATATATATATATATATATATATATATATATATATATATATATATATATATACATACACACACATTCGTCAGTTTTACTAGCAAAACATATGTATAGTTAATAATCACAAAGATGTCTTAATTTAATCAACTTCTTCACTCTTTTAATATGCCTTATACTGTGTGCACTATAGGAATTACTTAAGGTTCTTCGTAGCGTCCCTTCGGCCTCTACCTGCAACCCTTTTCATTCCTTTTACAGCATTTCCGTCCATATTCTCTTTATTCCACCTGACTTTCCACCCTCTCCTAACAATCGATTCATAGTGCAACTGCGAGGTTTTCCTCCTATTACCCCTTTCAGACCTTTCGACTCTAACTTTCAGTTTCAGCGCTGAATGACCTCGTAGATCCCAGCGCTTGGCTTTTGGCCTAGATTCTATATTCTGTTCTATTCTGAGCTATAGAGATCGCCCTTTTTGAGAATCGTGCGGTTTTTTTTTTTTATATGAAAAGCGCTATGTAGTCTTCTTTAATATGAAATATTTCTGGAACGATTGTCTGCCCTTGAAATTTACATAAACTTCGTTAAAAAAAGTTTCGAGTCGCTTGCTTCCTTCTGCATGTCTAGTAGATTAATGCATCTTATTTTCCTCCTTACTTATGGTAATTCCTTTGTGGTGCATATTTGTCACGAAGAATGTTTTGTGGAAGAGTTCATATTTGGTTATGCTTAACTGGATTTCTAAAATTCTTTAAAGTGTGCTTCCAACAGGCTGTTTGGGATTCTTCCCGTTGTTTGCAAGTTTTTAAAGGCTTTTGTGCAGATTCTCTCTCTCTCTCTCTCTCTCTCTCTCTCTCTCTCTCTCTCTCTCTCTCTCTCTCTCTCTCTCTCTATGATCGTTTTAACACAAAGAAAATTCAAAGTAATTCCAGCTCAAGATCGAGGTAACTTTTGATGATGATGATGACGGGAAATGAGGAAAGCTATATATAACTAGAGAGATAAAACAGTTTCTGATGCCATTAATTTGTTTTAATACATCTTGCGCCGAGGAGCGACAAAGCTTCAGCGCAGCAGTGCCCTCGCGTCGTGTTTGTTCTACGTCGTGAACTTGAGAAATTGCTCGAATAACTGAAAGTTTGCTTATAGAATTTTCGCAGTTGACATGCCAAGAGAAATCGCATGGCGCGCGTGTCTGCCTGGCATGAGTAATGGATACATTTCCCGGAAGCGTTTGTTTTGTTTATTTGCCGTTGTCGCCTTGACAGAATGATATTAAACGGTGTACATCTTGCTCGTCATTCATTTATTTGTTCATGGTTTCACGCATTGATTAGTGTTTAGTGTATTTTAAGACTCGGAGATTAAAACTTAATGTCACAATCTGTAAGTGCAAAGGACTTATAACTGGTATGTAAAATGACGCGTTTTAAATCAGTTTCTTAATTGTCTTAAAGAAAATACCTTAACGATATGAATGTTAAGATTAAACTAGTAAAAAAGTGCGCCGAGTTTTCTATACATCGTATAATCAAGGCACCGAAAACATATCTATCTTTCGGTGGTCTCTGTATAATGCTGTATGAACCGCTGCCCATGGAACTTTAACTACGGCTCGGTGGTGGCCTGGCCTATATCGTTTCGGTAGCTACTATTTATGATAGTTTGAACCAACAAAATAAAACTACTGAGGCTAGAGGGCTGCACTTATAAGTGAAGACATGATTGAGGGTATGATCAACTAGCACTTTGCAGCCCTCTAGCCTCAGTAGTTTTGTAAGATCTGGAGGAGGACAGCAGAAAAAGTGAACAGGAAAAAGTGTGATGGACAGACAACGCCGGTACAATAGATTTCTTTTCAGAATACCAAAATGAAAACTTACTAAAAGTAACACAGTTACAAATGATCGCCACAGATTTTGCTAATGCTTAAATGAAAACTGGGATAAGTTTAATAATGCAGGTGATTAACGTACAGGTCTAATAAAAATAAAAATTATTAATATTATGTTATTCTTATAAAAAACATGTATGTTATCAATTACTCATTTACCCTTTTGAACACCAATGAGATGGCGAGTGAACAACTATTAGGCTAAGCCACAGATTCATAACCATACACCGTTTTTTTAGTTTTTTTGTAAAAGAAAACTATTGTGCCGGCTTTGTCTGTCCGTCCGCACTTTATTCTGTCTGCACTTTTTCTGTCCGCACTTTTTCTGTCCACACTTTTTCTCTCCGCCCTCAGATCTTAAAATCTACTAAGGCCAGAGGGCTGCAAATTGGTATGTTGATCATCCACCCTCCAATCATCAAACATACCAAATTGCAGCCCTCTAGCCTCAATACTTTTTTATTTTTATTAAGGTTAAAGTTAGCCATAATCGAGCTTCTGGCAACGATATAGGATAGACCACCACCGGGTCGTGGTTAAAGAGTCATGGGCCGTGGCTTATACAGCATTATGTCGAGACCACCGAAAGATAGATCTATTTTCGGTGGCCTGATTATAAGCTGTAGCGGCTGCGCAGAAAACTCGACAGCGCCGAAGAAACTTCGGCGCATTTTTTACTTGTCTATACTTTAAATTCATTTTAACCAACACAACAGAGAAAAAAAGTTAAAATAGCAAAGCTAACATTGCACGCGAAGCGGCTGACTGTATCTCCTTGCCCCACGGAAGTGTTTGCTGAGGATACTCACTTTCCTCGACACGCTATTCCTATTGGAATCCGATTCCTTGAACGTGGAATGCAATTCCTGGAATTTCAAAAATGAAAGGTCTTGTTTGGTCGGAGCGAAAATTTATACTTTCTCATCAGTCATTTAATTCAGCGAAATAAGAGGGGAGATATTTCACGCCGATACAGAAATTCCTGTTGATATTTCTATTTATTACAATTAAGGTAAGAATTAACAAGTTGAATAACATGAAAGGAAGGTTTTACATACACCAAAAATATCTAGTTCGTATTGTTATACGGCACTGGGTAATTGTCAAAAACACGAGAGAAAGATTTTACATCAACATGAATAATTATGTACATTTCTGAATTATTATTATTATTATTATTATTATTATTATTATTATTATTATTATTATTATTATTCATCTCAAGCTTCCACAAGAATATGGTGTTCACTGGGAAGAAGAAGTAAAATAATGCTTGTAATAAAAAAAAATATAAATAATGACAAATTCTTCAGTTGAATTAATGAGATTTTGAAGCTTAAGCAAATGGACATTTTTTAATTATAATTATTATAATTGTATCCAGAAGATGAACATCATTTATGAATCCGTCTATGAAAACGGAGGATATCAAAATGATTGCACGAAGACGCGTATGTACGTAAACACATGTGTAAACACACGTGTGATGAAGCCAGTTTGTATAAGCATATTGATACTAAAATCCCGGGAGCGTTTGTTTTACGAAGGGAAACACGACCCTCGTGCTCTTAAATTCAGTGTCATTGCCACTCGAACCGATTCGAATAAAACCGGAGGGCAAGAGGGGAAACAGGTATTCATATATGTATATGTATATATAAATTATATATAATATATATACACACATATATGTATGTTATATATATATGTATACATACTGTATCTGTGTGTATATATGCATGTATATTATATATATGTATACATATGTGTATATGTGTATATATATATATATATATATATATGTATGTATGTATGTATATTATATATATATATATATATATTGTTATATATATATATATATATATATATATATATATATGAAACTTCCTCTCTTCTTGCATTATTATCTATCTACACTCGTTTGCTACACCAACAGTTATGCTCTCGTTTTAGGCACATAACGGATGTTGGATTTCCTCCAAGAGAGAGAGAGAGAGAGAGAGAGAGAGAGAGAGAGACTCGAAACGTGGACCAATTACTGAAGGAAGAGCGTAGCAGGCCTATACAAAAATGAGGGTGAGCAATCCTCAGGAGATGACCAGTTGTCATGTTCACATGATGTGACATTGTCCGTCACTCAACTATAAAACACGTGTCTGTGAGATTCTTTGACTGCTCAGACGTCAGTCGAACCGAAGAGGAAGGCAGGACCTGCGATCAGCTGTTCAGTATTTCATGGCATTTATTCCACTTTCATGTCCATAGTCTAGGTCAGTCGTTCTTCGCTTTGGAGGGCACGAGAATGCTTTTGCGTACCTTTCAGAGTGCCTAAATTATATATTCATTC
>NC_089752.1:2463000-2520500 GCF_040412425.1 Macrobrachium rosenbergii
TATATCTATAAATAAATGTATCGCTTCTAATTACTAGGAATGGAAGTTATTAATGGTGCCCTTGAACTGCCGATTCTGATTAAATGTCTTTTGATAATATCAGTACGATGAAGGTGGCGCAGAAGCGACTGAGAGAAGGAGGGTCATCCTGCGAAGGAGGTAAGGGATCCTAAGGGGTGTAGGACACCGTAGAACAAAAATTCATCCAGTTAGACCTCTTAATAAGCGATGAATCGTGACCCAAGAGAAGAAGGAATTGGGAAAAGCGCCTCGAAAATGTAACATGAGAAACTAGCAGTGAAAAATAATGTAACCTCGATCTTACCTTATTATCTCTCGTTTATCACTGGTCTCGGACAATCTCTCTCTCTCTCTCTCTCTCTCTCTCTCTCTCTCTCTCTCTCTCTCTCTCTCTCTCTCTCTCTCTCTCTAGACTGTCATCATACCTGCTCTAAAAACATTTCATGTTTCGGACGCCTTTGCAGCGGGCTTGTTAGAACCATGTAACATTTCTTTTTCTGGAATCAGAGATCAACCACACGACTTACAAATCAGAAGTGTTTATTAGTATTATTATTATTATTATTATTATTATTATTATTATTATTATTATTATTATTATTATTATTCAGATGATGAAACGTATTCATATGGAACAAGCCCGCAGGGGCCATTGATTAGAAATTCAAGCCTCCAAAGAATATGATGTGCATTAGGAAGAAGTAAGTGTTAAGAAGAAATGATTTTTCTGTCAAAGATGCTTTACACCGGATGCTCAAAATAGAATCCATACTAAGAGAAAGCTGGAAAAATCTGGCATCACATTATGGTGTCTAGAGCTTCATAAAAATTTTGCAAGTTTGCCTTTCTCTTTTTTCTTGTTTGCAGTTTAAGATTGGGCAGTGTCTACAGTACCTTTGCTCACGAAAAATAACAGTACAAGCATATTCTTTAATAATGACGTTGATCTCCCTGTAAAGGGCGTGAATTTATCTTTACTAACGTGGCATTGCTTTATAAAGCAACGTTTTTTGTCCTTCAACAGGATTAACACAAAGGAAAGCCGTATAAAAAATGATACTTTGGTCGCCTTAACTAACCCCCCCCCCCCTTCCTCCTTCACAGCCTCCCGATGCCCTTTCCAGATGCTATCACCTACTTTAATGTGAACACGCTCTTACTTTTCTTCAGGTGCGGTTTTAGCTCCCGTTCCCATCCAGCCAGCTATGTAACACCCCTCGGCCGCACTATTCTCCCATTTAATCTTCGGGGTTCAGCATTCATTTGACTGTTTACATCCTCTTTACGTGTCAGTGTTGGAATTCGTTGCCTCCGTCTTTTTCATCTAACACCTTGAAAGCACGGACTCTCTCTCTCTCTCTCTCTCTCTCTCTCTCTCTCTCTCTCTCTCTCTCTCTCTCTCTCTCTCTCAGAAGAACGGTCGTAATTGCCCTGGATATCTGTAGCCAAAACAATTCCGTGTTCACATCAAAATGTAAGAATACTGTTTAAAGAAAAAAAATGCTACCTTAGTAACAGGCGTTACGTAACATTGTGTAATATTTTTTTTTCTTGAGAGTCTACTGTTCTCCAGTTTCATTACGGTTTGTTGATGGAAGTGTCTGGTTCTTCTGACACTGAGAAGTCGGCGTCATTTCCAGGCTCGAGTGATTTTGCGTTCCGCCTCATTGACAGTCGCTTAGAGATTTGAATTCCGTCGTTTTCCTTCATGTAGTTATGCAGTTCGCAGGAATGTGTGTTTGTGTGTGTGTGTATGTGTGTATGTATATATATAATATATATATATATATATATATATATATATATATATATATATATATATATATATATATACATATATACATACACATATATGTACCATGTAAAAATATATATATATATATATATATATATATATATATATATATATATATATATATATATATATATATATATATATATATATATATATATATATATATATATATATATATTTAGCTTTAGTCATTTAAAAAGTATATATGCGAGAGTGACCTTCAAACGCGACCCACATCCCCATACGTTAAAGGGAAGCGAGGAAAACGGGGGAAAAAAATTATAGAAGGGGGAATTGTAATCGAAGGTTTTAGCGTTTGCATTTCTTAGGTTCAACTATTTTTTCACCTTGGTTAAGGCTCCCGTTTTCTCGCTCTCCCTCGGATTCTATGCCCAACTAATGCAAATTTTCATTTTCAAGTTCGGTCTTATATTAGTGTGTAGTTACTTGCGTTGTTGATGTTTCTCAAACGCTATTTTTCATTCCACTTTTAAACATGTTGACGTAGTTTCGATCTGATCGTTTCTTAATTTTCATTTTTCCCAAAATAGTTTGTTTTACAATTGGTAGTTATTTTTCTTAAATATCTCAAGAACTTGAAACATTACTTTGTACAATATTCTGTGACCACTTCCTCGCCTATAATTCTGTTTTATTTCTGAAGACCGTGAGAAAGCCTTTGCATACCTAATATTCATAAATATTTAAGGTTAGTTTAGTGCATTCTGCGAAGAGATAGCAAAAACATTTCTTCTGTTAGATACTATTAGCTAGTTTTTTTTTTTTTTTTTATTAAGCGCTGCAAATGCTTTTTCATTGGATTTTAGTTAAAGCACACTTGTACGGTAGCAGTTCATTCAGCAAACGACATGCGCTTGCCAGTCGCAGTAGATTATAACGAAGGCCATTTGTTGGGAGCGGAGTAATTTATGGGATAGTCGACACGTGAACGCAGAAGGCAGTTTCATTATCTATCAATGTATATCGAAATATATATCTTCCTGTCACGCGTGTGGACAGTATTCCGAAGTGCATTCAATATCAGGCACTGTGTTTACGGAAATGTGGAAATCCGTGGTTTAATTCATTTTTCCTGGGAAAATTTGTATATGGGATTAAGTCATTCACACACACACATATATACTATTTATTATATATATATATATATATATATATATATATATATATATATATACACATATATATACATACATACATGCATGCATGCATACATGCATACATACTTAGGAAATTCTTGAACCATGAAACAGGTAGCCAAATGTCAGAGCTCACTTGGAATAAAGCCACCGAATAATTCCTTAAGCAGCATATTCAACATAATGCATGCATGCATACATACAAACATACATACTTAGGAAATTCTTGAACCATGAAACAGTCAGCGAAATGTCAGAGCTCACTGGGAATAAAGCCACCGAATAATTCCTTAAGCAGCATATTCATAGAATCTACGGGTCCCCTTCGCCAGATCTGCGTATTATGCGGGCATAATACCCTCACAACTCAAATTCCTAATGTTTATTAATATGCCCTCACTGAAAACCTCGATTCTGGAAGGGGGATAGATGTTGTAATTTTAACCTCTTTTTGTCAGAAGGTCATTGCCAGCATAGGAACACAGAGGGATTAGGAAACTGAGTTGAATATAGGTTATCATTGCCTTAACATTGCACACTTTACTAGATGTGAAATATTCATTAGGAAAAAGCATGAATCATAAGCTTTTGATGGGATTACCGATGGCGGATATCAAAGGAGAGGTCTGAAAAGGAGCCAGATTTGGGAATTCCAAGGCGTCGTGTTAAAGTAATGGCGGTGAGTCTTGATAGGGAGTATGAACAGGGAGTCCTTGATAAGGAGTAGGAATAGAGATTCTTGATAGGGAGTCTTGACAGGGAGTCTTGTTATGGAGTAGGAATAGGGAGTCTTGACAGGGAGTAGGAATAGGAGTCTTGATATGAAGTAGGAATAGGGGTCTTGTTATGGAGCAGGAATAGGGAGTCTTGGCAGGGAGTAGGAATAGGAAGTCTTGACATGGAATAGGAATAGGGAGTCTTGACATGGAATAGGAACAGGGAGTCTTGATTGGGAGTAGGAACAGGGAATTTTGATAAAGAATAGGAACAAGGAGTCTTGATAGGGAGTAGGAATAGGGTCTTGATAAGGAACAGGAATAGGGAGTTTTGACAGGGAGTATGAATAGGGAGTCTGGACAGGAAGTAGGAACAGGGAGCCTTGATAGGGAGTATCGAGAGGATTATCCTGGGCATGGGGATCTCACACGAAAAAGGAGGATCAGAAACCAAAGAGGGAAAATGGCTGCAATCAAAATTCAGAGCGAGTGGTGGATAGTGACCACGAAAAAGGAAATGGGGAAAATACATTTTGCATATCGACATTACAATCCTTTTTTTTATATCTGTTGCCTCTCAGGAAGGAAAAGAATGGAACCTTCAAATAATCCACAACCTCTCTCTCTCTCTCTCTCTCTCTCTCTCTCTCTCTCTCTCTCTCTCTCTCTCTCTCTCTCTCTCTCAGGTTATACCGTGCCGTGCTCTTCAGGACAGCTTTCATAGGAATGAGAAACCCTTTCAACATTTCTCTTCCCTTAAGAAGAGAAGCAGACAGAAGAAGAATTGATCTGTGACAATAGGTACAGTCATATCTTAACTCCTGGTCTGACTTCCATATTATATATGCATATATATGTGTATATATATATGTGTGTGTGTGTGTGTGTGCATACAGATTCATGAATACAGTATATAACTATACACGTGAAAACAAATCACATAGTTTGACAGGAGGGTATAAATCAAAATTTGGAGGACAGGTCACCAGAGATTGGTTCAGATGCAAGGAGAGGGGTGATGGTTGAAAGGTAGTGGGAGATTTGCAAATGGTCGGTAATCGATTGAAAACCCCTCTGGAACGTTTGAAGGTTTTGCTGAATGTTACTGAAAAAATGCAGATTGTTGAAAAGAACTCTGTATTTTATTTTGATGAGTCTTAAAACATAGGATGATGTATGGGTGTTTTAAAACAAAACAAAGTTAGCACTGGTCAGTAATGAAGGCGTCAAGAAAAGGCGTATTGTTAAAATTTATTTTTATATCATATGGTTTTCGAGAGCGGAATGATGGAGACAAAGAAGTATTAATTTGATTATAAAGACATTAAATGTATTACTAACCTTAGGAACATACAACATAGTTAATGAAACCTGCATGTTTTATAGCAAAGAAAACCCTTAGGGGTTTAGTGCCGTCAGTGTACCTCACGGGTTGCACTGTAGGCATTACTAAAGGTTCTTTTCGGCGCCCCTTCGTCCCTTAGCTGCAACCCCTTTCATTCCTTTTACTGTACCTCCATTTATATTATCTTTCTTCTGTCTTTGTATCCACCCTCTCCTAACAATTATTTCAAGGTGCAGCTGCTTTGAGGTTTTCCCCCTGTTACACCTTTAAAACCTACCTACTCTCAATTTCCTTTATAGCCCTGAATGACCTATAGATCACAGCGCTTGGCCTTTGGCCTAAACTCTATATTACATTCCATTCCATTCGTATAGTAATGAAAATAGCCTTCTTGTCTTCTTGTCCATGTTATTCCAGCCCATGAATTAGTCCTTGATAACCAGGTCCTTTTGTAAAGGTGTTGTCGTCCTGATAGATGGGCTCCTAAAATATTCATCCGTCACAAAAGTTAGTCTCGCTGGATGTTTCAGGATGACAGATCGAGAGTTGATGCTCTTTATAGCTTTTCATCAACCATGCACTTTCTATAGCATAATGTTATTTCGTGACGTCCACTTAGGTTATTACTTTCGGCATAACATTTTCTGAAAGCACCTGGTGAAAATATGCATACATACTCCCATATCTTTGTGACAGCGAATGGGCGCATCAAGACTGGAATGTACAGTATACTCTTGTTCTTCCCCGAGAGTTGGCGCACATCCCCGAATTCAGTTTCTTCCTGGAAACCATAAACAGTGACGGATGATTTTGGCTTTAGAAACAAACGCGTGCCCCAGAGCACCACCCATTTCCCCATACATTAAACAGGAGAAAAGTCTGAGAGAGAGAGAGAGAGAGAGAGAGAGAGAGAGAGAGAGAGATAAGGAGCGGGGAAGGGAGTCGAGTGAGGTGAACGAGTATTCATATTTCTTAGGCGAAACCACCATTTTAACATTTCTCCCTAGAATCGTTTTAATTCACTTTCTTTTATATGGCGCTCTTAGCTAAGCATTCCTTTTTTTTTTCTCCGCCCTATTCTTATCTGTAATTATTCTTGCTTCTGGTAGTCCTGAAGTATTCATTTCCCTTCGGTCCTAGGAAACAACGCCTTCAGTTTTTTCCTTAAATGTTCATCTCCATTTGCTTCTGGTTTAACAAAATTTCATTTGCATTTGCTGTGTGAGTTCTTCGTATGATTAGGTGTCAGATGTTTATGTTAGCAGGTGATATCGACTTTCTCGGCAAACGAAACGTCATTTTCGTTTTTATTAATTAATTTTTGTCATAACATTATTATGATAATAATACTAATAATAACTATTATTATTATTATTATTATTATTATTATTATTATATATATAATAATATTATTAAACCTTATATTATTATTATTATTATTATTATCATTATTATTCAGTAGATGAAACCTGTTCATATAGAACAAGCCCACCAAAGGGGCCACTGACTTGAAATTCAAGCTTCCAAAGAATATCGTGTTCATCAGGAAGAATTAAGACGAAGTAAAGTGAAATACAGAAAGAAGGGATCCCACTTATAAAAAAAATTAATAAATAGATAAAAAAAGCATCAAAATGCAAGAAGAATAGTATTAGGGTAGTAATGCATTGCATTTTCGCTTGAACTTCTGAAGTTCGAATTACACGACATCCTCTGGGATGCTATTCCACAGTCCAACGGCGTGAGGAATAAAGGACCTCTGGAACTGAGGAGTTCGACAGCGAGGCACATTTACTGCGCAACAGAATAACTCCTTACTTTATTTCGAAGTGACTCGTCCACTTGTTAACTGTACTTTATTTTTGTTTTTTAAATTCTGAAGATACTTAGTTTATAATCCCATTGCGTATCTTCTGAACAATGGCTGCTTCTCTGTCTCTTCAGAATGTTTGTGTATTTTTAATTTTCTTTCGTTAAACGGACGTGTGAGAGTACTGTGTTCGTGTTCCATTCAGATAAAGACACATCCTGAAGATCAATCATTTCAAAATACTTTATGAATTAATACAATGATTTGGAAAATACAACAGTTCCCAAATCAGTACTGTTCTGATAACTTCACAATTATAATTTATTTAGTGCTTCGAAAACTTCACCCAGGTTTTTGTAGTGTTCGTCAAAACTGCCATTTTGACATTCAGAATATTCAAAATGATTAACAATCAGATGACTAATGATAATTACTTTTAATGTACCGTAACTCTACTCTGAATCTGAATATAGAGTGATGATCAGAATATAAACAGCTTCAGTGCAGCTCTCTTTCCCAAAACTTGTGAGGACTGAGAGAGTGGAATGTCTCTTTCGACATTCCATATTTCCCGATTCTCCGGAAGATTTATTTCCTGTTAGTTGACAGTGTTGTAAACACATGAAGAATGATGAGGTCTCTTATGCGGTTAGTATGAGGAGAACGTGAGAGTTCCCTTGAGGCTCCATGTACGTCTGGATGGTGCCAAGATAAGTAATTGAATTACTAAGAGGAGTTTACTGTCAAGTACATCATTGATCATTTGTGGTATGTGTGTGAAGGTGTGTAACATTTCAATACATTGCCTACCTGATTTAGATGGAAGCGGTTCAGCAATTTCCCATAAGATAGCATAAGATAGCAGACGGGAAAAAGATAGCATAAGAAGACTGATTTTCCCTTAAGATCCAGTTCAGTTAACTTTAAATTGACTCATATTACTCTGGTTACAAGTGTGGCCCCACCGTTAGATGCAGAATTATCTCAGGTAAGAGAAAGCTAGTACGAGCAGAGGAAAAAAGATAGCATTAGACAGCAGAGGGGGATAAAAACAAACGTTAAAATAATATCTTTTTAAGAATTTGATTATCGAATCTAATGATCAACAAAGACATTTCCTCCTATTGAGAGTGATAAACTATTCAAAAGATGTAATGGAATGTAGGGAAAAGACACGGGGGCCAAGCCACAGGATTTCTCTCTCTCTCTCTCTCTCTCTCTCTCTCTCTCTCTCTCTCTCTCTCTCTCTCTCTTACCCATTAAAAAATCATTGCGATTGTGATAATAGGCCAGATTTCCTGTGGGAATGATATTCTTCACAGAGGAAATAGGAGACAACTCAATAAGGGAAGTTTCTCAGAACGAAACAGCGCAGTTCGTAAACAGGACTTGAAAACGTAATGAAGTAGTGATGGTTTGGCGTTACGATACTTGTGGCTTATAATTTTGTTAGACTGAATTAGGTCCTTTTGCTCTCTTGGTTAGTTAATGTAGCTTTGCAGATACTTAGGATTCATTTCACTATATATATATATATATATATATATATATATATATATATATATATATATATATATGTGTGTGTGTGTGTGTGTGTGTGTACTTACGTATGCATGTATATATATATATATATATATATATATATATATATATATATATATATATATATATGTACGTGTGTAACTGAATCACGAAAATATGGAACGTGATGAATATATAAACAAAGTCAAATCCACGAAGGAAAGAGAAACAATGGAGTGCTGCGAGGCCTTTCGACTGTCGTCCTTTACTTAGCAGTAAAGGACGACAGTCGACAGGCCCTGCAGCACTCCATTGTTTCTCTTCCTTCGTGGATTTTGTCATTTTATATATATATATATATATATATATATATATATATATATATATATATATATATATATATATATATATATATATATATATATATATATATACACACACACACACACACACACACACACACACACACACACACACACTCACTCTATAACAGGACCTATATGGAACTGGATGGTATCTATAGTTACTTATTAAAAATAAATTTTATTTTAGTAACTCCGATAGATACCATCCAGTTTCAATAAGGTCCTGTTAGTAATTGTATTAATGCACAGAATACATATATATATATATATATATATATATATATATATATATATATATATATATATATATACATATATATATATATACATATGTATGAGTATATTGTAGTACATCATTTCATTAATTTCTCATTTGTTTTACAGCAATGTATCGGATTCAGTCACGGCGCAGACCTTACAAAACTGACGGGAATGCCAGCATAAAATTTTTGTCAAAACTTTTAGAAATTCTTTGAGCGTGATATCGACGGCTCTCCACGTAAAAATCGTAATCGCTTCCAGCTTGATTCATGTACAAAAGCTTTTCGCAATTGAACGATCAATTCCTAAATTGCATCATTCAAATACTTTCCCGTCATTAAATCTTTATTGGCTGTGTATTCACTCAATACAAACAGGTATAAAATGACAGTTGATGGTTGGTACCGGCTCTCGTTGTTGATAACATAATCTGATTTAGCGGAAAGGCAATCGCATGCAGTGTTATGTTTTCTCCATATTGCCAGCTGGCAGTGCATGTATTATTTAGCAGAAAAAAGTGAATTAAAACAGTTGATAAATATATCTCTGTCATATATTTGTAACTGTAAATGTATTTCTGTCATATATTTGTGTGTGGCATTAGATGAAAACGGGCATATATATATATATATATATATATTTCGGCTACCCTCTGGTGATGATTTTAACTTTAAAGATCGAGGAGATTTTAGGAGATCTGTTACATATTCATGTCATAATTTTTATTCCATGATTTGTCCTTGCAATTCGCTCTAACCTTTTTAGTTTAGAGGTCAAGGTCAGTTTGTGTAAGGATTGCCTATTGCGACAGTAAGTCTGGAATACAGGCACCTGGTTTTCTTTATTATAGACATAATACTGTATGTATTTACACTGAAAAAAGACCGCATCAAACCGTTCAAGTTTTGCGATTCCTACCGTAATTAAGAAATTCCTCTGTATCTTGAAGACAGGATAGTTAAACACTAAGATTCTTCTTCACTGCACATAGACTTTTCTTTCTTATGATAATCGCCCCGTCGAGAGTTAGCTTCTCCTGGCCTCTGCTTAAACCACCGAAGAAACCTGAAAGTAAAGCACTCTGCTCTAATGAACAGGCAAAAACTTCCAGAGAATCTCTTTCTGTACACCCACCGACGACCTAAATTTGAACAGTAGAAGTTTGAGGCTCCTTCTGCAGTGTCTAAGATTCCATCAGTCCTAGGGATTTGCCAGACGACTGCAGAGGAGTATTTTTATCACTCCAAAATTATAATTGGCCATAGAAATTTTACGTTTATTTTACTTTTTACCAGGAAAAGGAAACTTCAGTGATTCAACCAAGGTGCGTGAAGGTTGTCTAAATTCGTTGTCTGGATTTCTTTTGCTTTTTATGAGGGTAGGGGAGTCGGGGGCTAGTATTTGAATTTGTGCCAGCTGCAATTAGGGCATGCGAAGAAATGATTTTGTGGCATTTCAGTCGCTTATAAACATTATGGTGATGTTATGATTGTAATACTTCTGGTATTATCATTCTCAGTAAAAAGTATACCTTAGTTTGACCAGACCACTGAGCTGATTACAGCTCTCCTAGAGAGGGCTGGCCCGAAGGATTAGACTTATTTTACGTGGCTAAGAACCAATTGGTTACCTAGCAATGGGACCTACAGCTTATTGTAGAATCCGAACCACATTATCGCGAGAAATGAATTTCTATCACCAGAAATAAATTCCTCTAACTCTTCATTAGCCGGCCGGAGACTCGAACTCGGGCCTAGCGAGTGCTAGGCGACAACTCTACCGACTCTCCCAACGAGGAACTATCATTCTCAGTAAATCTATCATCTAATTAGGCCAGGTTTTAAGGAAATAAATACACACACACATGAAATTGTAAAAACTACAATGCCTCTTAATTTCTCGTTTTCTTCACAATTCTTGGATACGCTCGTCGCTACAAAGCCTTAAAATAAAAATGAAGAACCAGATGAAGAGAGATTCTGACGTCCATAGCTTTAACGTGACCTCATTCTGATGTACCGCGCTCATTCTGATATACCCAGCGCGGATTCGAATCCCGCTACGCACGTCAGAATTTGGATCTTAGGGCTGTGTGTGACGAGCGTATCCAAAAATTGTGAGAAATCGAGAAGAGACCGTTGGGATTATTACAATTACATGTGTATCTTGTCCAGAACTGACAAGTAGATTTATAATTAATATATATATATATATATATATATATGTGTGTGTGTGTGTGTGTGTGTGTGTATGTATGTATATAGTATATAAATATGTATGTATGGGTATATGTGTGCGTTTGTGCATATGTTTATGTGTGTAATCACGCTTGCTTATCGGGGCTTTTTTTTTTATTTGAGATCAAGTATATTGACTATTCGAATAATAATATTTTTGCGTCGAAACTCGTTGTCCACTTACCAGGAAAAGCGTCCCAGGCATGATTGGTGTAAACCTCGCGTAATCTGCATAATAATGCATGCTCGTACATATTCATGTAAACATAAACTGACACAGGTATATAGTGTGTGTTCATTCAAATAGGTGACATTTTGTATTCGTATAAATTGAATCATATATGTATGAAACTTGAAATGTAAACCAACAATGAAAATCAGACTATAAACATTCATGGAAAGCGGTGAAAGCTTGTTGAATAGTTTTTAAAAATCTGATGATACTAGTTAAAGGTAAATCTTGCATTTGCAGAAAAAAATGTTTTCGAAACTAACTATAGGTTATCCAAAATGACCTCAAAATAAAAATTAAAGTTAATTTTCTGCTGGCATAAATGCTACATCACGTGATAAAAAGATAAATTACAAATATTTACATATAACTAGATCTTTCTCGCTCAATACAAAAAACTCTTCTTGGGAAACTTTGCAGCACAGACCAACTCAGTCGTGGCAATGTCCTTAAAATCATTCCCTCTGCAACAGCGGAGAAAATGGCCAAAGTTTCGGGCAGAATGGCGGAGCAGAAAATGTCTGTGAGAAAAAATGTCGGATTTTCGAAAATGAACGGTTCTGGTCATGAGATGGATTAGCATGGACGTTAAAATCCCTTCCAGCGCGATAAGAAGCCATTTTCCAGGAGCCTTCTCTTGTTTACTCCCTTTACTTCTTCTTAATGAACACCTTAATATTCTTTGGAAGCTTGAATTTCAAGTCAATGGTCCCCTTATACCTTTATTTCAACCCCCTTTTACCCCCTTCCAAACCTTATTTTCCTTCCGGGGGACCTTAGGGGTTTAAATCGATTTGTAATCGAACCCTCACTCTATCCTATCCCCCCCCCTCATTGAATTGAAGTCAGTGGCCCCTGTGGGCTCGGTCCACATGAATAGGTTTCATCTACTGAATAATAATAATAATAATAATAATAATAATAATAATAATAATAATAATTATCAGAAATCGATTTGTTTCTTCTTCAATTTTTTATTCGGGCATCTTACTTCAAGTTTTTTATTTTTGTAGAATGATTGGTAAATACATAGATAGACGGATAGATAAATTGATGGTGAATATGGCTGTGGAATGGGGGAAAAAATTTAGTTGTAATATTTATTATTTATTATTATTTCAGTAGATGAAGCCTATTCACATGGAACATGCACACCACAGGGGCCACTGACTTAAAATTTAAGCTTCCAAAGAATATTGGTTGCAGCCTCCCACCGCAGACCCCACACTACAGCAGTAACTGCTCATGATACAGAGCAAGTGATTTTTCATCGCCCTGGGGGAGACGCGAACCCGCGACATCTGAGTGGCATGTCACGACACTAACCACTATACCAGCGGACCAATGAGGAAAATGTTATTTGAGAAGTTGGATTGGGATTGAATGATGTAGAAGCAGGAGACAGCTGAGCTGACAGCTATAAACCAAGCTGCTACAGAACTAAAGGGAGAGAAAGCGAGATGAAATATTACTCAGTAAAATTGGGGATATAAAAATGTAGTCTTGCTACAGAACAATCTGGCACATCTGCAAGATATCCAAAATCTCTCTCTTCGATTCACCACCTGGAAAATGAAACAAAAACATACCATAAAGTCAAGCGAACTCGACTCGAGCATCGTATTCTTCCACCTGGTTGAAATAATTCCGAGAAAACAACTCAAGTGTCTTGTAATATCTTTCGCTAAGTTCTTCGTTCTCTCAGACTGACACCTGGATGCTGAAATTTCTTCTGTGCACTTTTCTTTGTGCCATGGATGAGATTTCTCTTCGTGGAGGTGGTACCATGGTTTTTATGGAACGGTTGGTTAAGGATGATTAACAGTGTCATCTGCTCGCCTCTGTTTTTTTTTTTTTGGGGGGGGGCATTCTTATCAGCTTTACCATATATACAAGCTTTCAGTTGCGAAAATCTATGAAAGGTTACATTCCGTAATTATCAGTCAAATAGGACAACACGTAATAGCATATTTACAGTCTATACTTCTCTTTGCCTCTACGCAATGAATTGTATTAAGGTTTGTTTGGGAGACGGAATAAATGTGTCAGGTGCTTTCATACGTAAATGAACAATTATAATAAGAAAAACTTTAGTGAAGTGTATACACTTATATGTAGCGTTATTATATGGTAAGCATTTTAAAGGGTTACCGTAGTCATAATTTGTGTTTTACAAATTCAGAACGATAGTTCGAAGGACACAGGCAGAATATTTAACTTTTAACCTATTACGAAATGTAAACGACACTCAAATCGAACATAATAAACTCATAGAAACTTATTCGGATCTCTTCTGGAAGCACTCGAAGATCTTTCTCGGAATCGCGCAAAAAAAGTTCCCACTGTTGTTGTGGCTTGCGTGCAGAAAATAGAACGTTTTACAATTCTTAACGAACATGGAAAAGTTCAACGCTGCGTTGACGTCACGACGCGGCGGTAAACAACGTTATAATCGGCCTCCATCACGCCTTACTGAGCACTGACTCGGGACATGGAAACGTATTTCGCATCCACAATACCTTGGTCGATTGTGTTTCTGAATTTGGCTGCTCTATATAGAGTCTTCGTTTAATGTCGATTGTGTTTCTGAGTTTGGCTGCTCTATATAGAGTCTTCGTTTGATGTCGATTGTGTTTCTGAGTTTGGCTGCTCTATATAGAGTCTTCGCTTCATATCGATTGTGTTTCTGAGTTTGGATGCTCTATATAGAGTCTTCATTTAATGTCGATTGTGTTTCTGAGTTTGGCTGATCTATATAGAGTCTTCGTTTCATGTCGATTGTGTTTCTGAGTTTGACTGATCTATATAGAGTCTTCGTTTAATGTCGATTGTGTTTCTGAGTTTGGCTGCTCTATATAGAGTCTTCATTTAATGTCGATTGTGTTTCTGAGTTTGGCTGCTCTATATAGAGTCTTCGTTTCATGTCGATTGTGTTTCTGAGTTTGGCTGTTCTATATGGAGTCTTCGTTTCATGTCGATTGTGTTTCTGAGTTTGGCTGCTCTATATAGAGTCTTGTGTTTAATGTCGATTGTTGTTTTCTGAGTTTGGCTGAGTCTCTTAATGTCGATTGTGTTTCTGAGTCTTCGTTTAATGTCGATTGTGTTTCTGAGTTTGGCTGCTCTATATAGAGTCTTCGTTTAATGTCGATTGTGTTTCTGAGTTTGGCTGCTCTATATAGAGTCTTCGTTTAATGTTTGTTGCAGTTTGAAATGCAGTTGTCTTTTGGTTTTCTCCATTCATCTGCGCTTTAGATATACAGTATATTAAGTAAGATTCTTTGGGCTGTGGAACAGCCTCCCAGAGGATGTGGAGCTTCAGAAGTTCAAGCGAAGGACAATGCTTTAGTACTCTAATACTATTCTCCTTGCATTTTAATGCATTTTTGTCTATATGTTAATTTATTATTTTTTTTTCTTTTTTTTAATAAGTGGGATCTCTTCTTTCTGTATTTCCCTTTACCTCCTCTTACTTCTTCCTAATGAACACCTTAATATTCTTTGGAAGCTCGAATTCAAAGTTAATGGCCCTAGTGGTGGGCTTGTTCCTTATGAATAGGTTTCGTCTTCTGAATAATAATAATAATAATAATAATAATAATAATAATAATAATAATAATAATATTTCATTAATAACTTCTTAACCAAAGAACTTAGAAGCACTTACAGGTTTCGTTAGTACAGTATTATGAATTTGTTAAAAAATATAGTAACATTTATAATGTTCAAGTCATATATAAAATTTTATGTTTTCTATGACAATGGATTTCATTACTTCCCTGATAAAAAAAACTATAAATATCTCTCTTTATAATCTCGTCTTTCGCGCGAGCATTCATTATTGTAATGATTAAGCGTAATTTATTCATTTCATTCATGCTCATTACCACATCATTAATATGCAAACACTGATTACTTTTCACATATATACAGTAATATCTTTGCGTGTGCTCTTCGAAAAATTAATGATATTGTTTAGCACTTACACAAATTTTATTCTCTTGGCGGGGTGGGGGGGGGCGCGTTTCATGCATAGGTATTTTTCATTTCAAGGTCATGAATTCTTTAAAATTCTTTTAGGTCATACAGTATATATCCCACTGCTTGATCTATGCGTATGTACTTTATAGATAACATGACATTTCAATATCCTCCTCTCTCTCTCTCTCTCTCTCTCTCTCTCTCTCTCTCTCTCTCTCTCTCTCTCTCTCTCTCTCTCTTCGCCTGTTTATCTGTCAGTTATGCAGCTTCGGACTCAGTCATTGGGTGGATGGGTAACCCACCTGGACTCCAGAGCTGGAAGAGGCAAAGTATTGATAACCTCTTCTGTTATGCACTTTCTATGATGGAGGGGTAAGTTGTAATGAAAACCGGTTTTGTTTCCCTAAATCACTCTCTTTAGTCTCTCTCCCCGGGGAAAAGATAGTAAATATATATATGTATATATATATATATATATATATATATATATATATATATATATATATATATATATTATGTATATATATATATATATTTATATATATATATATATATATATATAAATATATATAAAATATATATACATATGTATTTGTGTGCGTTTTAACACCAACCCCTATCTGCTGCGGCCGTTTCCATTTGTGTAGATCTGGTTGCCTGCCATACAACAGTCAACAATCGTAGCTCCGAACGTTGTTTATTAACATCCAGTCATTTTCCAGCTATCTATCTACATAGTTGCAGCCAAGCAAAGAATTCTTGTATTTCCTCGCATTTGCATCATATGTCTAGTCGACTCATCTTACAGTTTCTCTAAAACCATACATTACATGCAAACTTTTCCTTTTTCTTGAATGTTTATTTCCATAACTAAAGATTTCAATGAGCAAATCCAGGAATAAACCAGACAATCGATTAATCAATAAACCGAGACAAAGTACAAGTAAAAAGTGCGCCGAAGTC
Source organism: Macrobrachium rosenbergii (assembly GCF_040412425.1). NCBI lineage: Eukaryota > Metazoa > Arthropoda > Malacostraca > Decapoda > Palaemonidae > Macrobrachium > Macrobrachium rosenbergii. The sequence continues at coordinate 2,479,402 of NC_089752.1, forward strand.
TCTTCGGCGCAGTTGAGTTTTCTGTACAGTGTATGATGCTGTGTGAAACTCTCAGCCACGGCCCATGAAACTCTCAGCAGGCCGTGGTGGCCTGTGTTGTTGCGGTGCCAGACGCACGATCATTGCTAACTTTTAACTTTATTAAATAAAATAAAAACTACTGAGGCTAGAGGGCTGCAATTTGGTATGTTTGGTGATTGGAGGGTGGATGATCAACATACCAATTTGCAGCCCTCTGGCCTCGGTAGTTTTTTAAGATCTGAGGGCGGACAGAAAAAGCCATCTCAATAGTTTTCTTTTACAGAAAACTAAAAAGGGAAAATTAGAGCAAACTCGAAGCGTTAATGGAGGATGTCCCTTTCTCTCTCATCCGCTCCTCCTCCTTCTCAGCTTCTTCCACTCCATCTTTCCAAGGCAAGGAGGAGGAGGAGGAGGAGGCCCTTACGCAGAGGGTTTAAAGAGAGCGTAAGATGGAGGGTGAGGATGTTGTTGTTGTTGGCGAAACATCCAGGACCAAGGAAGATCTTTTGTGTCTTAATTTCGAAGCAGCATGTGACCCGTTTCCAAAAAAAGGGATTCGACGGTTTCGAATCTATTGCTGTCTGATGTAGATGTCGACGATTTTGATTTTTGTAAAATCTTCATGGTGGAATCTCCATATGTTCCTGTATGTATATATATATATATATATATATATATATATATATATATATATATATATATATATATATATATGTTTATATATGTATATATATGTATATATGTATGTATATGTATATATGTACTGTATATATATATAATAATTTTATCACTTACACGATTGTTCTGTGCATTAATACAATTACTGACAGGGCCTCATTAAAACTGGATGGTATGTAGCGGAGACATTTATTCAAGGAAAGTTACAAGCTTTCTAGGACCAACTGTCCTCGTTGTCAAGTATCCGTGGAATGGCCGGACACGTAGTCCAGTTGTATTTATATGTGTATGTGTGTGTGTATTGCATAAATATACTTACATACATATGGCAAGTTGTATGGTAAAATAGGGATTGTGGATGATAGATGCGCATTCTGGACTGTCTTTTACATTTTGGTTCTTTATTTTGAAGTGTTGTAACCTGTCTTCATTCTTAACAAAAGTATAATTGAGCACATTCTGAAATGTGTCTTGGTAATTCATTTTTAGTTTTCTGTAAAAGAAAACTATTGTGCCGGCTTTGCCTGTCCGTCCGCACTTTTTTCTGTCCGCCCTCAGACCCTAAAAACTATTGAGGCTAGAGGGGTGGAAATTGGTATGTTGAATCCACCCTCCAATCATCAAACATACCAAATTGCAGCTCTCTAGCCTCAGTAGTTCTGATTTTATTTAAGGTTAAAGTTAGCCATAATCGTGCTTCTGGCAACGATATGAGACAGGCCACCACCGGGCCATTGTTAAAGTTTCATGGGCCGCTGCTCATATAGCAATATACCGAGACCACCGAAAGTTAGATCTATTTTTTGGTGGCCTTGATTATACGCTATAGCGACTGTACAGAAAACTCGATTCTTAGGCGCATTTTTTACTTGTTTAGTATCATGAAGTATGCTTTCATGCACCATCCGATTTGTAGAATAAGCAATATAATAACGGGTATAATAAAAATGTAAAAAGAAGTATCCTATGTTGTTTTCTGGAATTGAAAGAGATAAATTTGAAATCCAGAATTTTTCATTCTTGCTCGTAACGAGTAGATGGTTTTCCCGTTGGTCAGTTCAGCCATGAAAAAGGAATCGCTTGTAAAATTGTATGATATAAATTTGATTCATTCTTCTACGGTTTATGGCACCCTTTTAAGTTTCATTTGGTACTAAAACGTTTATTGATCTCAGACGTTTATTATGACCCTTTTTTTCACAACTGAGAATCTCCACCCACCCCTCAACACCTCCCCCCCACCCCCCGCCACCAACAACCATCACTTCCTCATTGGATGGGTCGGTGTCGTTCTCAGCTAGCACTCTGCTAGGCCCGCGTTCGATTCTTCGACCGGCCAATGAAGAATTAGAGGAATTTATTTCTGGTGATAGATATTCATTTCTCGTCATAATGTGGTTCGGATTCCACAATAAGGTGTAGGTCCCGTTGCTAGGTAACCAGTTGGTTCTTAGCCTCGTAAAATAAATCAAATCCTTCGGGCCAGCCCTAGGAGAGCTGTTAATCAGCTCAGTGGTCTGGTTAAACTAAGGTATACTTAACTTAACCAACAACCACCAGCACCTCCAAAGGAAACAGATTGCCACTTTTCAGAAGAATCTAAAGTAGAACTAAACGTAATTAATAACTAATGCTGACTTAGGGCCTGTAATTCCATATCGCTAGCATAAAGCAATCTACAATTAAAGAATGCATCTGAAATATCAATATCCGTAGACATGGCTTCTGTGAATTTATTTTGCAGTTTTAAGAACATCAACTCAAGAAAAGGGACAACAGAATTCCATGCAAGCAGGGACGACTCATTTTTGCATGACGCCTCACCTTTATTTTTTTTCTCATTCTAATTAAGTTTCTTTTTCATCCTGTCCCTCATTTTCGGATATGTAAATGACAGGCATAAAAATTTAAGGGAACTGGACTGAAAAAAAAAAAAAAATTTGGAAATTCTCTCGAAACTCTTCGAAACTCGTCCTGTTTTATGGATGTCGTCGAGAGCTGCCGAGGGAAATAAGATTTCTTTTTTATTTTATACCTCAGGGCAAAGTACGGCAAAGCTTTGAGAGAGAGAGAGAGAGAGAGAGAGAGAGAGAGAGAGAGAGAGAGAGAGAGAGAGAGAGAGACGGGTAGGAAAATATATGAAAAGGTTATTATATTGTTTATTTTTATAAGTGAGTACATAGTTATCAAGTTTTGTTCCTACGCCTTTCCTTTTTCTTTTCTTTGCGTATTTGTTCCAGTTATGGTCTTCAAAAGAAATTTCTTTATTTACATTATTATTAATGTTAATTCTTGCTTTGTTGCTGGCCATTTTGATATTCAAAGCATTATTTTTTATACCGTTTCGATATGAATATATAATCTCGGCCCTATAATAATTCTGATAATCTGAAGTCATTATTGTTATTATTATTATTATTATTATATTATTATTATTATTATTATTGGAAAGGTGCCCACAAGCCCTTTAGTTTTCTAGGCTAGATTCCAGAACATAAAATTTCGTAATGTCATAAACTGGAAGAGGGGACAATGAGAGAAACAAAAACAGAAATTAAATCGTGACCCCTTTTGCAAACCATAGTTCTTTTCCTTGAAAAGCTCAAAAAATAAATCCAGCAAAACCGACAGTCTCGCGTAATTTTCAGGAATGTACTCACCAGTCAGTACAGCTCCAATTCATTTTGTAATCCGATAATCACAGGTAAACGAAGGTATAAAAATGCCCGTTGACTGCGAATTAGGAGTCAGAGTAATCCAATAATCACCGCATGACATTCCCGCATTAGCGCCACTTGCACGTACACAGTTCCTAAACTAGATTATTCGAACTACCTCATTAAAACTTTGCGCTGGAAAAAATGGGTTGTAACTTAATCTCCCAACTATGTTAAGCCTAAAAGCGATATCCTCCATTACCAATGTCGAGTAATATGAGAGAGCGTTGAAGCTGCATCTCTCTATAATTCCGCCCATTTTTCTTTGTGGACTTCGGAAGTGTATGGAATGGCAGTGCTACGCACGTGTGTGTGTGTGTGTGTGTGTGTGTGTGAGAGAGAGAGAGAGTCATAAAAGTTCCGCTAATTATCTGGACAGGTGTGTTATTGAAGTTACAAACACATTAATTACCAGCAGGTGAGGTCATGTACAACTTTCTGCCCACTGTCTCGGGGGAATATAATTACCTTCAGTTCCTCCCGGTCCCTTCCATCTATTCTCCTCCTCCTCCTCCTCCTCCTCCTCCTCCTCCTCCTCCTCCTCCTCCTCCTCCTCCTCCTCCTCCTCCTCCTCCTCCTCTGCTGTTCTTCTTACTCTCCTGTTTCCAGTTCTTTATTTCGTTACTCTTCTCCCCTATAGCTTCTTTTCCTCCCCTCTTTCCTGCCACAAATCTTCTTCTGCTTCTTACCCTTCTCTACTCCTCCTCCTCCTCCTCCTCCTCCTCCTCCTCCTCCTCCTCCTCCTCCTCCTCCTCCTCCTCCTCCTCCTTCTTACTCCTTCTATTCACATGCTTCTCCTCCTCTTTCTGCTTCCCGTCTTGCTCTTCTGCTTTTATTTTTCTGCTGCTTTCTTTCTATAAACCAGGAGCGCATTCAAAGAGGTACTGTCAAGACTTGCCGTCAGTTTTCATTAAGGCAGCCACGAAAACGTAGATATTATTAATCACACCCGGCAGCAAAAGAATGTAATGATTACCAGATAAATTCATGTACATATATATATATATATATATATATATATATATATATATATATATATATATATATATATATATATATAATTAATTTATAGAGCTTAAATATTTACCATTATCGGTCGGTCGAAACCCGTCTGTGAACTGGCTTTCACCATAGGTAGGTTTTGGCCGAAGCCAGGCTGATAACCTTGCCCCCCCAAAAAAAAAAAAAAAAAAAAAAAAAAAAATTGTGAAGGGACACAACTTGAATTTCCCATCTTTCAAGTTTCTTAGATTAATATTTACTTTTCTATAATACGAACACCCATATTTCATATAACAGGCAACGTGGGCGTTCAGTAAGGCAAAATTGGACAGATTCGCTAACTGTTTGGTATTATTGAGGGTAGACAGTTTCCTTTCTCTCTCTCTCTCTCTCTCTCTCTCTCTCTCTCTCTCTCTCTCTCTCTCTCTCTCTCTCTCTCTCTCTCTCGGTATAAGATCTGATCACTTATAAATGGATTATGAAAATTACCCATGATAAGCTAAGCTTAGCTTAGGCAAACAGTAAAAAAAGATAATTCTGTGAGAAGCCCTTGAACTTTTAAAAAACAAGAGCTCTACAGTAGATTCGGATTAGCCTTGATGTAACCGAGCTTAGGGGGTGAGTTAAATGGAAATTAGATATAGGTTTTTAAACTGCTTGTATGGTATTGGCGATCATTTGGGTATCACTGACTAGAATGCTTAATTACCATGATCAGAATTATAAAGAAGAGGTAATCAGTTGTTCGTCAGCCTTTTGAAGTCAGTTGTCATCATCACCACTTTTGCATTATTTATTTTAATTAATTTTTCATTCTGTGTTGCCATTGCGGGTATAGTCTTCATTTGATTTAATTGAAATACTGCTCGGAAAACTAGAGACCTCCTTTACCTTATGAATAATAATAATAATAATAATACGTATCTGTTGATGATGACTGTGATGACCGCAGTAGTAAAAACGACAATATCAATATAATAACAATAATGATAGGAGAATAACTATAATGATTTTACTCCCAGACTATGTAATGTATATAGTGCTAATATGTAATATGTTCTCTCTCTCTCTCTCTCTCTCTCTCTCTCTCTCTCTCTCTCTCTCTCTCTCTCTCGCTGTGCGTTGAAATTCCTTGTTGAATGTAGTGAATCCTTCTGCAGGCCTTACAAGTTCTCTATGCCTTTGTCAATAGGAAGTGTGCCTCAATCCCTTTATTCATGGATATGTTGAACTCTCTCTCTCTCTCTCTCTCTCTCTCTCTCTCTCTCTCTCTCTCTCTCTCTCTCTCTCTCTCTCTCTCTCTCTCTCTCTCATGGAAAACCACTGAAATGCGTCTCACTCTTAAAGGCTTCATGTTATTTGTTAATTATGAAACTTGCATGCCCAAAAGTTCGTGGCTTATTGTGCATCATTGACACGGAATAAGATTCCAGTGCTTCGAAACATCTGTTCTGTTAATGCACTTCCAGGAAGGTGGAGTAACAATCAAAATAGAGAGAGAGAGAGAGAGAGAGAGAGAGAGAGAGAGAGAACACTCTCCTTCCTTCCTTCCTACAGTTACCTTCTTCAACTTAAGTCACTCATCCGAGTTGGTTTGTCAGTGCTAAAATAATAGCGACAGGGACTATGTAGTGATTGTGGACAAAGGATGAATATCTTGAGATAACAAAGAGTCCAGAAGCAGCCATCGAATACGATGCCTTTACAGCGGGTCTCATTCTGCAGCATTCAGGATTCATCTTATTCATCATGGACACGTTTGAATGGAGACTTGTTTTCAAAAGCGAAACGTAGAGTAGGTTGGATACCTCTCAGAGGCTAAGGAGGACGTGAGACCAGGGGAGACCTGAATTAGAATAATTCGCAGAAAGGTGTTGATTCCTCTTCTCTGAGAGAGAGAGAGAGAGAGAGAGAGAGAGATGGCTGAGGTTCTTTGTGATCAGAGGCACCATTTGCGTGAGAATGGACGGATTATGATAATTTTAATTTTTTCCCTTTTTTTTCTTTTTTGCTAATGTTCTTTTCTTAAAATCATCGATTTTGAATCGTCATGATTTTATGTCTTGATTTTTATTTAATTTGCTTTAAGGTATTCGTATATTTTTCAATGTTTGATATTTCTTGGGTTGTCTTTTGTGATTATTACGGTAACTGTTTGTGTGGCACTTATATAGTTTCATATTAGTATAACCTTACTTTTATTTTTATAATGGTAATAGTAATAATTTTATTCTTTATATATTTATATGATCTTTATTCCGATGATCGTGTATTTTAATATAGCTATTAGCACTGGAATTAAACACAAAGTTATTCTGTAGTTTCTGCAATTGTTGGTGTCTGAAATCTTATTTTTATGAATGGTATTGGTTACAGCAGTGAAACAGACATCACCAAAACACAGAAATTGGCTGATGTCATGTGTCGTATTATTATTTCAGTAGATGAAACCTGTTACATGCAACAAACTGCAGGGGCCCATATGACTAGAACTCAAGCCCTCCAAAGAATGTTGGTTGCAACCTTCTACCTCAACAGACCCCACTGCAGCAGTAACTGATCGCCAGTAGAGCCAGTAATTTTTCACCGCCAGCAGGGGGCGCGAACCTGCGACATCGGGTAGCATCACGACACTAACCACTATACCAGCGGACCAGATGTTGCTGGCAGTTTCGAATCAGTTGCAGCCAATTTCGGTATTTCGGTGATGATCGTTTCAACTGCTGCAAGCAGTGTCATTCGTATAAATAAAGAGTCCAGTCACCAACCAGCGGCCGAACCTACGGAGTAACTTTGCCTGTGGCCAGCCCTATGACAGCTGATAGTCAGCTCAGTGGTCTGGTTAAACTGTTTTAATAATAATAAGGTAATTCTATATATTAGCTCCGCGCCTGTTTTTACACCTTTTCAACTGGTTTTTTTTCTACACTTTTAGGGTTCTGATACTGGCGGTCATCTGTTTGTTGTCGGCCAAATGGAATGTCCTTCCGCCGTGTTTAGTACTGGCCCGGGGCGTGTTGGGTACCCATACGTTAACAAGTTATTGCACTTGCCGGACGGGATATGAACCGTTCGAAACAGACGTACCCGTGCTCTGTCTTGTGAAGATCGCGTATGAACCCCTTGTTGGATGGGCTTCGGGGGTTAATTACAGGTTAATTAGACTCGAGCGCCAGAAATGAAAGGTAAAATTCATAATTAGCAACCAAAAACTGTAGAAAAGTCAAGTTATAGTGCTGTAAGCGGCGACGCGGAGCTACCCCATAGTTCTACCAATAATATAACTTTGCCTCAATGTAAACATTCTTTTCCCATATCAATATATATATATATATATATATATATATATATATATATATATATATGTATATATATGTATATACTATATATATATATATATATATATATATATATATATATATATATATATATATATATATATATACACATATATATATACATCCTGAAAAGAACCAGACAACAATGACGGAAATATTCATTCTTGCTGTCATAGCAAACATTAGTGTGGCGTAGTGTAAATGATTTTCTTACGCAACTTTGAACCCCTTTAGAGGCAGCACGTAATACTGATGACAAATAACAAAAAAATGATTTGTCAGCAAACTTATTGCTTCGGAACGTATTGTCGGTAGTTGAATGGTTCTTTATATTTCTCTCGTTATAAAGGAGCATTTCGGGTAACAATGGCAAATCGTTAGTTCTTTACAAAGTTAAACTTCACTCAGGCGCAACACGACGCCTTGGTAGTTTCATTGGAGAAGAGAGGACAAAGCCCTCTCTCTCTCTCTCTCTCTCTCTCTCTCTCTCTCTCTCTCTCTCTCTCTCTGGAGATCAAAAAATCCTTTCACAAGACAATGAAATATAGGTGCTATTTTTACTTGCTACGTAGCCCTTAACTGGCAAGCAGCCATTCTCCATAAATATTCTGAAATACTGTGATTTTCTTTCGCTTTACTTCCCACCACTTGGCTCATGAGTAAGAAATGAGGTTTAATATGTCTTCGTTACATATCACTGAGCGTGGTTTAAGGGCCTTTAAAAAAGTAAAAGAGAAACAGATAGACAGAGAGAAAATGAGAGACAGAGACAGAATCTTTTTAATAGCCAACCCTATAGATACTAATGCCTATCATAACGTTAGGAAATTAAAGAAGAAAAATGACCATTACCTTCAATGATACGATTCTAGGATTGGAATCACGTTCGAAATTGACGAGATGAATCGACCGGAGACATAAGATTTGTCTTCTCGTACTACCCCTTCCCCTCTCTCTCTCTCTCTCTCTCTCTCTCTCTCTCTCTCTCTCTCTCTCCTCTCCAACACCAATAGAAAAATGTTTGCACCATCAATAGGATTAGAAAAATGGTGGTGAAGCCCTCTCCTCCATTATTGCTTAATGTCAGAGCAAAATTCCTCTTCGAATTCCCCCCCGAGACATTGCGCCCTGGAATTTCTGCCGTATTTAGAAAGTTATTGAATCTCTTGTTAGTGAAGAATGATATAAGAATTTTCTTTTTCAGGTTGTGTTCATTTTCGAATAGGGTGGTAAACTTCCGTAGATCGTGTTAGGTGAAAAAGATTGTTATTCTCTCTCTCTCTCTCTCTCTCTCTCTCTCTCTCTCTCTCTCTCTCTCTCTCTCTCTAAGGGTATGGCGTGCCATCTTTAGAACTATGACGTCTTCGAATAATCTTTAAGATGAATAAAAGAGGAAATTATTGAAAGTGAAGTCAAAAGAAAATTACCGCTTTCGCATATATAACATCCATAAGTCAAAAAAAAAGTTATGTTCAGAAAAAGTTCTACGTTCAAAAAAAGTTCTATGAAAATGCATTGCTGGATTTTAAGATCGTGCACTTACAGTGTCACATATTCTTAATTATTTATTCATTTTATGTGTAATTTCAATAAAAGATTACTCAGGTCTATAGTGACGCTGTTGTTGCCGTAGAAATGAATAGTTTTTTTGCAGCCAATTGCAGTCAGGAAGGAAAACGAAATGGGTTAGCATTCCTTCATTTGTTTGTTGATCTGTCTCAAGGTTATAGCGACTTGATGAGAAAACTTACTTTTTTAGTGGGGTTGTGGACCACAAACAATTCCTTTTTAGGTTTACAAAACACCTTTGAGGCTCAGCAAGTTTTTTTTATTTTTTTTACGGAAGTTCTTTGTTCCTGTACTGAGACAATTCATTGTGTTGCGTTGTTTTTCCTCTGAAGACAGGGCTTATTGATGGAAGACGTGTTAAGATTCTGCACAGGAGGCTGACACTCGTTTAAGAGCGTTAGGTTTTTATTTAATTGTCATGTATAAGATTGTTATCGTGATCATAAGTAATTACGTAAGAAAAAAATTATTACTTGAGCGAAAGAGTTTTGTTAAGCAGATTTTAGGATGCTGAAATTTTTGCAGACATTCAGAGATTTAAGTAGACTATTGATGTAAGTAATCTATTGTATGTAGAGCCAGACTGATGGACAGAGAGAGAGAGAGAGAGCAAGGTATACCCTTTAAATCCCTCTATGCAGATTTCTCTTCCTCCCGACCGTACATCAAAGGATAAACACTTCAGGGCTTAATACGTGCAGAGCATTGTCAGCTGCACTGCTCTAGCAAACTCGGGTTGTCGGGAGGATGAATGGAAACATCCGCGAACAACACGGATTTTCTTTTTGCAAATACCTCTTAGGCGCTCGATTGACTCCGACGACGCTACTTCGTCAAAACGCGAGAAAGAGAATATAGACGTTTTGAGATTTAAGTGTTTATCCTTAGAGGGAGAGGCACTGGACTGGAGTCTGAAGGCATTCCTTATGTCTTAGGTAATTTTAGAGAGAATGACTGGATGTCAGTAGATATTAGTCAGAGTTAAGAGATATTTTATTGAAGGTTTGTCTTTGATTTGTAAGATTTTTATGTTGCTGGTTTTCTTTTCTGAATAAATGTTATACAAAGAGTACCTATAAAGTTCGAGAGAAAACTCAAAGTTATTTAATGTTTATCAAACGAGTGTTAAATAGCATGAAACTAGCAGTGACTTTAAAGGTGACTTTGACGATTTTGTTGCATTTTGTTGCTGAGGATGATTATAGGAAACTGTTCTTAGTTGAGCAGAAAATGAAACAAACTTGTAACTGAAAGCATGAGAAAGGAATAAGAACAGAAAAACGAGATATAAAACTCAGTACGAACAGAACCGTGTATTTAACTCATTGCTTCATTGATTCCAACGGAACTTTGCGATTTCGTCCTTTGCCCAGGTCGTACATTCCTTGTGATGTAAGCTGAGTATCAGTTGGGCTTTTGTTTCTGTAAAAGAAAACTATTGTGCCGGCTTTGTCTGTCCGTCCGCACTTTTTCCTGTCCGCCCTCAGATCTTAAAAACTACCTAGGCTAGAAGGCTGCAAATTGGTATGTTGATCATCCACCCTCCAATCATCAAACATACCAAATTGTAGCCCTCTAGCCCCAGTAGTTTTTATTTTATTTAAGGTTAGAGTTAGCCATAATCGTGCGTCTGGCAACGATATAGGAGACCACCGAAAGATAGATTTATTTTCGGTGGCCTTGATTATACGCTGTAGCGGCTGTACAGAAAACTCAACTGCGCCCAAGAAATCTCGGCGCATTTTTTACTTGTTTGTTCATGATACCGTTCCACATTGTTGTTTATGCTTTCCTCAAACTACCCTTGACCCACAAGGGCCTGAGAGCGCTCGAACTAAGTTTGCCCCTTTTTGGCATTTGAAGTGTATCTGTGCTTTGGTCAACACAGCTCTTAATTTCTACTTAAGCAATTTTGCAATGTATAACTCAGAATGCAAGGTCGGTTCTTCCTCTGAATTTGGTCTTGCCGTGGCGATACCTCCTCTTAAAATCAGTTTGACACTGCGCTTACGATTCAACCACAGCAAAACCAAACGCCATGATATTTCCTCCGGATTCCATGGGTGTATGTGTAAAAGTGTCCAATGTAGACGAAAAAATAAAGTACGGCCAGAATGAAAACTCATCTGCAAGACGACAGTTCGCCGAAAAGATCACAGAAAAATGGAAAAAGTTTTCTAATTTTAGTTCACCTTTCTCTCAGATAGAGCTGAATAAGTTCGTCTTTCTTATTACGGTTGCGTGACAATGAAAATGTTGCTTTTTACAGAAAAGCAGGAAAAACTGCGATGTTAATACTTGGAAATGCTCCCAAGATGTCATTGCTGAGAGGAGAATGCCACACGTCCATTACAAAAATAATTGATTGACTGAGTTGAATATAGAATTTAAAGGTTTGAAAGGTGTAACAGCAGGAAAATCTCGCAGTTGCACTATGGATCAGTTGTTAGTGAGAGGTTGGGAAGTAAGATGGAAGAAGGAGAATATGAAAGGAGGTACAGTGAAGGAACGAAAGGGGTTGCAGCTAGAGGCCGATGGCACGCTGCAAAGAACCTTAAGTAATGCCTACAGTGCACCGCATGAGATGCATTGACGGCACTACTCCCCTGCGGGAGAAAAAAAAAATAATTTATCTTTTATTCACCCAAATCCATCCGCAACGTATGCGGTGGTTAACCGATCGAACTTCATTTTTAAGAAAGACAAACAGAAAGAATAAATAGAAATATAGCAGAGGAAGAATGCAGCTGACTCTTCAGCCCACCGCAAAATCTGCAGCTTCCTTCGGAAAGCTTCTCTTGACTGAATCTTCTTGGGGAGAGAGATCAAAGCATAGACGTTTTCCTTACACCAAGGTTTATAAAGTCTGATTATTCAGTTCTTTACCTAGCCGTCACATTTCTTTCTTATGGTGATATGTAATTCAAATAGAAACACTACAATACTCTTGTCTCTCTTGGCAGATAATATATAATATATAATAATAATAATCCCCGTAGGGGAGTAGTGCCGTCAGTGCACCTCACGCGGTGCACTGTAGGCGTTACTTAAGATACTTTGCAGCGTGCATTCGGCTTCTAGCTGCAACCCCTTTCGTTCCTTTTACTCTACCTCCTTTCATATTCTTTCTTCCATCCTACTTTCCACCCTCTCCAAACAATTGATTCATAGTGCAGCTGCGAGGTTTTCCGCCTGTTACGCCTTTCAAACCTTTTACTGTCAATTTCCGTTTCAGCGCTGAATGACCTCATAGGTCCCCGTGCTTGGCCTTTGGCCTAAATTCTGTATTCAGTTCCATCCAATTCTTGGCAGATAATGAGAAAATCTGCGAACTCCTTTGTAGGGCAAAACTTCCCTAAATTCAAGCAGGTTTCCAAGAAGAACAAAGTTGATAGAGAAAAACATTTCAGCTTTTGCGCCGAGTGAAATTTCAAGCGTGAGAGGAGAAAAGATAATATTATTATATTATAATGAAAATAGCAACATTGTTGAGAAAAGAGCAGAACTTGGAGAGCTGCAGAACAAGCAATGTAGTTATGCTTCTTCCTAATGCAAAATCGCGATAATGATTTTCATGTGCAAGCTCGAAAATCCATACACCCAAAACAAAACGATGGACTGACTCTCTCTCTCTCTCTCTCTCTCTCTCTCTCTCTCTCTCTCTCTCTCTCTCCTCTCTCTCTCTCTCATATGAATACCAGCACAAAATACCTTATTTGCATAACAGTCGCCGTTTACTTTTCCGCTTTCCTCTTCTTATAGAAGGGCTTTAAAGAGGAACTTGGTGGCCTCTTTGCCGAGCATGAATCAATTTGGGACATTTAAGAGCTTGAGACGGAGGCTGAGTTTTGGAATGTAGAAGGAACTTGCCGTCATTGCACCTCATATGGTGCACTGTAGGCACTAGGGTTCTTTGCAGTGTCCCTTCGGCCCCTAGCTGTAATCCCTTTCATTCATTTTACTGTACCTCCGTTCATATTCTCTTTCTTCCATCTTACTTTCCACCCTCTCCTAACAATTGTTCTACAGTGTAACTGCGAGGTTATCCTCCTGTTACACCTTTCAGACCTTTTTACTGTCAGTTTCCATTTCAGCGCTGAATGACCTCATAGGTCCCAGCGCTTGGCCAATTGCTAGAAAATGGAAATATTGATTGCTAAAGAAGGTTTTGTCTTACATAATAATTTCTCTCATGATTCAAGAGAGACGGGGAGAGAGAGTCTGGAGATAATCACAATGACAAAAACCAGTCAATCCCTTTTGAAATAAAGATGATTACATTTCTCGTCAGAACAGACTTTGGTGATTCAGATAGTGGGCGAAAGCGGTCAATGGGACTGTCGAGCGCTTTGACCTAAACTCTATATTCCATTCCATTCCTAAATAATATACAAGGAAGAGGGTAAAAATGAATAGGATGAGACTGTCATGTAAGTCAGAATCTAATAAGCAAGTGTTTAGGTTAGAAATTCAGGCGAATTTCGAAAATTTCAGAGAGACGACTTTCGTCAGCTAATGTGAGAGTCCCTCCCATAAATTTATAAAAATTTGAATTCCTGAAAGAGGATGAATTTGCTGTTATACATTGCATATTACACTTCTTACCTTCAAGTAGTTATTTCATCTCGAGCTCTAAAGAGAAAATATCTCGTACGAACGAAATAAACGTTTCTGTCTTTTTAAGTTCGTCCAGTGTGGACGCTTAGGGAACCCTACCCGAGTCGTTTGTCAATGTTTTTGATATTTATGTTTGTCACTGTTTTTTATATTCATGTTTGTCCTTTCTGTTGGCTGTGCTGTGAAGAGAAATATGAAAACTTTAATTAATGAAATAAAGCTCTCTCTCTCTCTCTCTCTCTCTCTCTCTCTCTCTCTCTCTCTCTCTCTCTCTCTCTCTCTCTCTCTCTCTCTCTCTCTTTCTTTGCTGCAGTATTCAGGGTTATATTTAACGTACATCTTTTCACGTATGAATAAAATCCAGCTCATATTTTTTTACGAGAAGATTTAGCATGCTTGCTCTAGTAAAATATTCATGAACTGTAGTTAAAAATGAAACGTTTATTCTTCATTATAAGACCCTGATGTGGGCAAATCTCAAATATTATACTTAAAAGTTATTTGTCTGCCCAGTTTTTTGCTTTCATGAATTTATGGTCGCTTAATTTATGATAACAGACAGACAAAAGTACAGACAGACCTGAGTCATCTAAAAACAACTGCATTACCATTTCGTTGTGGTTTTTGAAGTGGTAAAAAAAATGAAGAAACGATAAATAAAAAATAGAGAAAACTCAGTGGGGTGGACTGATAATCTTAAAAGCCTAATAACATATTAGACGTTTAAGTTAAGATTATCAGTCCACTCCCCTGAATTTTCTTTATTTTTTATTTATTTTTTCTTCACATACAATATAACAGTTTTGACATTTAATCGACATACGTTCGCAGGATTTTGAATTTAGAGTAGTTATCATTCGTATTTTTCATTTACTATATAAGTACTTTCCTAAGCTCTCAGACACTTTTATACCTTTCACGTCGAAGACATAGTTTTTTTGGTCTTCCATTATTTCATTCTTCTTCTTGCCTCCTCTCTAGGACACAGGAAGAACAGATCACGTGCGCTTTCGTACAATTTCTGATAGGCTATCCCAGAGAATAAGCCTAAACCACAGATCTTACGGATTTGGGGAAATGGGGCAAAAAATTTCTCGTGCTCTTTTATTTTTCGAAGAGTAAATCCCAACGGGATGAGTAACCTATTACCATTTTATAGCCCAATCCCGAATACAGCAAAAAAAAAAAAATAAAGAAACGAAAGGCCTGAGTCGTGAAAAAAAGGCCATGTGAGTTTGGACAAGGCCTCAAAAGATAGACCACAGATCTGAACTCTCTCTAGAGATTACGATCAAAACAGATTGCCTGGGAATTTTTGTAGAGAAAGGTCATTGAAGAAACGCCTAAATTTTGCAGATAGAGCGGATATTGAATATTACGGAACGATTAGGAAAGAGGTTTATTCCCGAATACGTTTATAAACAGATTGTATGTTTCCCTCTATACTTACGTGGCCTTCATGCCCGATATTCATAGGTGTCCTTCAGTCTGGTTGCTACGATACAAGTTGAAAATAGGGTAACATTTATTTTTATTCAGGCAACATCGTTTTGTCTTATACTGATGCTATCAGATCCTAAATATTTGTTCATTACATTCGTCTCTTGGGTGTTGCACCTGTGGTTTCCCCAAGATGGTCTTTCTAATTGGGTCACGTTCTTTTCTG
This sequence comes from Macrobrachium rosenbergii, assembly GCF_040412425.1. NCBI lineage: Eukaryota > Metazoa > Arthropoda > Malacostraca > Decapoda > Palaemonidae > Macrobrachium > Macrobrachium rosenbergii. The sequence goes on from NC_089752.1 coordinate 2,495,010, forward strand.
TTAGATTCTCTTGACGCAGATGACCAGCTTTATCTTTTCCCTTTTTTATTAGTTTCTTTTATTCAGTTTAAGCTGAGCACATTTTACACCATTCGTCTTTTTGCCAATTCATTACCATGATTAACCCCCTACGGGGGTAATGCACCTCATGCGGTGCACTGTAGGCATTACTTAAGGTTCTTTGCAGCGTGCCTTCGGCCCTTAGCTGCAACCCCTTTCGTTCCTTGGACTGTACCTCCTTTCATATTCTCTGTCTTCCATCTTACTTTCCACCCTCAATAACATTAGATACCGACGACAATTCTGTAACGGAAGAACACACATAACTCATATATATATATCATATATATATATATATATATATATATATATATATATATATATATATATATATATATATATATTAGAAATAATCAACACACAATCACGCGTGGAACAGAAATAAAATTTCTGACTCACATCAGGATCGAACTCAGGTCTTTCAATTGAAGGACAAGACTGCTACAACCAAGCCACACCAAGACATGTTAGTTGGAACCTAAGTACCACTGCACCCAAGGTTTTACCTGGGCGGCTAACTGCTTTGCATACCAGCGTGTTTTCCCCAACTTTCCGACTCAGCAATGACCCAGTTGACAGCATATACTTTATATATATATATATATATATATATATATATATATATATATATATATATATATATATATATATATATATATTATTTATTGCGTAACATAAGACATCCAAGGGAAGACAGAACATAACGAGAAATAAAAGCTCTGTCCACGACCGCAGCCAATCTAATATCTTTCAAGATAGTCACTGGAAATTGTAGCTCGTCTCTACAAACAGCTCCCGACAGACATCTCAGGCAAATTAACTGTACACACCGACCGGTTTAGTTTCAGTCGTCTTATCCATATTATTACAAGGGAATGCCTCAGTAAGCGCTCCGTAGTGTAGAAAGAAATGAAAAACAAACAGAAAATCATGAATATATTTAGCTTTCGCTTAACTATTTATTCATCAAATTAATGTAAGGGGTACAGAAATCTCTTTGTTGAGTGAAGTCGTTTTTTGTTATATTTATATTGACCTCGTTTCCATATTAGGAGTCCCCTGACTGAATAAGTCATCATCTGTCAATACTTGTTGTATCCTCAAGGAAAGGTGATTTGCAAGTCTTATTTCGGTACGTGCGTTATAAAATGCAAACTGTTCGTCTCGTGAATCTTGGTCATAATGTTATTTTGGTATTCTATTCCTTTGTCTCTAGAATTTCCGTCATATCTATAGCCATAACATCGACTCCTAATTTGTGATTGGCTGTAAGCTTTTTTCTGGAAATTTTTTTCCATGTCACACACACACACACACACACACACACACACACACATTACATGCGTACATACACCAAGACATTTAAGTGACTACACGTAAGCTCTCTCTCTCTCTCTCTCTCTCTCTCTCTCTCTCTCTCTCTCTCTCTCTCTCTCTCATTGTCCGACGTCAGTGAAGTATAACAGGTATTTGTTCCCAGTAGTGAGAAATCTGCATATCCCAAATGGTCTCAGAAGTGAGATACAATGATAGCAATCATAAAGAAGAAGCTGGTATTTCCTCGTATTTGTTCCCCTAGATTTTGTATGCTATTAATATTTCCTGTCGTTTACTAGACGTTAGGGTCACAGAAATATGGATGTTATTTACTGTGTATGCATACTATGAATCTGTTTATGGGAATGTGTTTACAAGCACAAAAATTCATTCCTACATTTACATGGACCGGGGTTGGTAAACATAATGACGTAGAGGAAAGAGCGTATCACTTTTCCGGTATTAAACATGTTTCCTTTGGTTTCCAAAGGTCCGGTATAATATAAAGTAATTCTTGCGTCAGAGGGATTGGAACTTTACTGAGCAGCTTTGAACAAACCGTGATCGATGATCTGTGGGAATCATTTTTACAGATTTCTTCTCGCTACATCTTGTGGACTCTGCAAGAAGGTGTCTTCAGAAGAAATGCTTTACTCAGTACTGCCCTAAAATGGAAGACTGCAGTATCTGCAAAACTAAAAAACAAAAATGGTAGATACTGCAGTTTTCCCCTTGCCTTACTACTGATTTTGCAGATACCGCAAATGGGACCCCCTAAATAAAGCATTGAAGAATCATTTTGAAACTGCAGTAACCTATGCATTAGTGTTTCACCAGCCCAGTACGTGGCATGTCTCAATTTCGAACATTTTTGCAGAAACTGCAGTTTTCCATTGTAGGGCAGAGTACTGACTGACGTAGACTTCGAATCGCCTCCAGGGAAAGCATCCCTCAAAGAATACCATTTAGCATATGAATCTCGAATAGAGCTTGATCAGTCCAGGGCTTTGAAAATAATATAAAGCCTCTCGGCGGGATTAAATTACAATATCTGTTTATAACGGCGAGATAGTCTTACTTTTCAATTACCTGAGGGGACATCTTTACAACACTTTGGTTTGCCCTGGTAAAGACTTATTCTCCGAAGGCCATCGTTAACATTTAGCGTGCAGGAATGACGACTTGGTTGGTTTAAATTACGCAGGCTGTATGCCAGTATTTGGTCCTCGCTCAAGGGCAGCTTGCAAGTGTCGGATGGTTTAATAGGGAGTAAGGCCTGGTGAAGACCTCTACACACTGCAATTTCCGAGACGTCCAATTTAAAACAGCCACGGCGTCTTGAATTGGTGAACGATAAAATAATAATAATAATAATTATTATTATTATTATTATTATTATTATTATTATTATTATTATTATGAGATGCATAAGATCTTATTAAAGTTACAACAGTATTGTTCATCAGAAAAACTCTTCGTTCCTCTTGATTCATTTTATTCATGATTTATTCATCATTCATAAAGTTTCATTGTCATCAAGTAATTTGTTCAGGAACAATTCTGTAACGTAATTCTTGACAAGTGGATTACCCACTTGCCTAGTTATAAGAACATGTATTCGCTTAATAGAATGACGTCCTTCAATATAAATCCATTGACCTGAATATTTCTTACGGTGAAAATAGCTATAAATACTTATTTTGGGCATATCTTTCAGGAAAGATTTTACTTGATGAGCAGTCCAGAGAATTTTTCTGATTCTTCCTCTGAATAGAAAGTTTTTTCGTAATTCTGGGCTTTACTGTATACGAGCTTGTTGGCGCGCTGGAACCTGGGGCTGCTGTCTCCCCCACCCTCCCGATCCCCTACCTACGACGCCCCCACCTGGGGCGGACAAACAGGTTTTCAGGAGGATGGTGGATGTGTCATGTCTCCCCTACTGTCACCCGGGGGAGGACAATCAAGGTCCTCTCAGATTTTATTATTATAGATTGCTTTGTGTGAGATTCCTTAGGTTGCAATGTTATACACTTGCTTCTCTCTCTCTCTCTCTCTCTCTCTCTAGGTTACAGTCATCACTGCACTCTCTAACTCTCTCTCTCTCTCTCTCTCTCAAGGATAAAGAAGATTGCTATTGCTTTGTCCTGCAGTGTTGCATAGGTTATGAACTTCCGGTCTCCTGAGTCCATTCCTTCAGAGTAATGGCCTCGTTCTTTCTTTGCAGACTCTTTCCTTTTCACAATGCTCACTGGGTTGTTTCATCAGTCCGTGTGTCTGCAAAATCCGCTGGCGAGTCTTAATGAACATTAATGTTTGAAGACTTTGAAGAACAATCCCTGTCTCTAAAGACGAGGGCGATATTAACCCGGTATGTAGCCATCCTTGTTATCCACGCGTCACTTGCTCCTAGGTGCTAGTATTAAACATGGCGGAAACTCCTTGGGAAGCCGTGTTTAGTACTAGCCCCTTGAGGATCAAGTATTATATACACCCATTCCTATATTGTGTGGTCGACTCATTATATTAATAAGCGATATCTTCCTGCGGCCGTGTGCTACTTTACTTAGGCATGAGTTTACCCTGGACTTTGACAAAGGTGGATGCATACCAGATTAATAACGACGAGGACATGATTCCTCATAAAGCTTAAGGGATTTAAGTGTAGTTTTAAAAACATGCGCAGTTTTACACCCAGGGAAAGGGTCATATTATCTGCAACGTCAGTCATTTCTAGTTTTCTGAAAAGAAAACTATTGTGTCGGCTTTGTCTGTCCGTCCGCACTTTTTCTGTCCGCCCTCAGATCTTAAAAACTACTGAGGCTAGAGGGCTGCAAATTGGTATGTTGATCAGTCACCCTCCAATCATCTAACATACCAAATTGCAGCCCTCTAGCCTCAGTAGTTGTTATTTTATTTAAGGTTGAATTTAGCCACAATCGTGCGTCTGGCAACGATATAGGCAAGGCCACCACCTCGCCGTGGTTCAAGCTTCTTGGGCCGCTGCTCATACAGCATTATACCGAGACCACCAAAAGACAGATCTATTTTCGGTGGCCTTGGTTATACGCTGTACAGAAAACTCGATTGCGTCGAAAAAACTTTGGCGCATTTTTTACTTATTTATTTTTTTTTTTTTCTTACCGCTATTTACACCATTATCATTTTCTCTCCTTCCCAGAGATCTCTTACGTGCCATGAACCAGATCTTTCTATTCGTCATTTCATACTTCTGTAGATTTTTTCATCCCGAAACTGTAAAACTACTGAAAGGTCCTCGCAGTGGTTTTATGGACGTCGATAAACTTGAGTTTAGGAGAGAGGAGGTTAGTACTCGTTCAAAGCACCAGACACAGTTTGCCGAATTTTTTTTTTTTAATATATTAATGTTAATGTATGTATACATATCTGTCCGTTTGTGGGTTCATCTTTATTGTTTATGCCTTTATGGGGTTTTTCTTTAAATATCGCTTAAGGGCTTGTCATTAAGTGGAAGCTTGCATAATTAGTTATTAGCCATTATTATCTGTTAAATGTTAATGTGTAAAATTTAGAATAATAATAATCATCATCTTCATCGTCTTCATCATCATCATAATAATAATAATAATAATAATAATAATAATAATAATAATAATAATAATAACATATAATAAGAATATTGACATATGAAGGGAGTAGACCCTCTTTCAGGCAGGCCTTACTGAAAGGATGGCTGTATTTTAATTTATTTAAACAGGATCTTTTCCCATTTTCCTTATAGTTCGCTTTTGGGGCTCAGCCAGTTGCTGACCAACATCGCTGAGCCTGAAAAGCGAATTATAAGGAAAATAGAAAAGATCCTGTATAAGATATTTTCGCAAAATACAACCATCCTTTTCAATAATAATAATAATAATAATAATAATAATAATAATAAAATACAGGCCCTTTCAATTTACCTCAAATTTGTATCTATAACTGTATTAATGAAGAGATTCAGCAAATTCAGATTAAGGACATGCTTAACATTTTTATTTGCGTATCTGTCCATAATATGTTTGTAAGGGTGTGGATTTTTATATAGAAAGGTGTCCACTGTGTGAAACTTCATTTAGAAACCTTTTCTTTTTCATATATATTCAGTAAATCCTAATTTTTCTTGATTATTTGGTCTCGTAACACCGGTCAAGCTGCATATTCCTACACTTGAACCCCAGCTCTTTTTTCCTTTCCATTTTAAAACTTTCGTGTTCATGCTTTTATCACTTTTATTTGTGTGAATGTTGGTGTCGTATTTTGGGAGTAAAATATTGTGAGTGAAATCTATCCAGAAGAAGCGAAAGAATATTTAGTTCTTTTTTCGTAACATCTAACAAAAAAAAAACCAGGAATAGCCCAAGCATTGTAAAATCGTTGAAACGAAATATAGAACCTTTATATGAAAATAATGATTTATTTAGGTGCGCAGTACACTTCATAACATAGATGGATCGATAGATAGATAGATAGATTCGACGATCGATCGATCGATAGATAGATAGATAGAGAGAGAGATATATCGATAGATAGATAGGTAGAGGTAGGTAGATAGATAGATAGATAAACAGACACATATAGATAGATAGTCAGACAGACATATAGATAGATAGATAGGAAGATAGACGCATAGATAGATAGATAAACAGATAGATAGACATATAGATAGATAGACAGATCGATAGATAGGTAAATAGACGGCCTGCATGTGGCGAGAAACCAGTCGATCAGAAAGGAATCGGGAAACCAGATCTCTCCGCAGCAATGATTAATCGCGGTCTTTGATGAATTGGATATCTTGGACGAAACGGTCGTCGGTGAAATTGCCAATACGCGGAGGTCGGTATAACCCGAGTTGACCCGCTATACTAGACCTATACTACCTCTGACCTTTGAAGGTGAAATGGCGGCAGATCATCCCGTCAGAAATCGCGGAGTCCTCGCGGTCGGGTTTTTTACTCGCCGCTTTATTGGTTAGTCTTTCACAGCCCGGTCGGGTAAACTGGCACAAAGCTTTGGTTATGGAAAACCTTTCGGTGCGAATGAAAGAATATGTAAAACTGCCTGTTTTCTTGAGCACAGATCGCTTTGATGAGTTTTGACTTCATTCTGTTTCGTTATAAATGGTATTTGTGATCTAAGAAATATTTTAAACTGCGTATTTTCTTTATTCTAGACCATTTTAATCAAGGTCTTTATTTCATTATTTTTCCGTCATAAATCGTATTTATGGTCTGAGTAATATTTAAAAAAAATGAAATTTTAAAGGTCAGATTTAAATTCTCCCAGTGATCAAGTTATTCCTTTCCATCGCCTTTCTCAGCTACCACTCTGTTGGTCGCGAGTTCGAATCTCCGACCGGCCAGTGAAGAACAAGAGAAATTTGTTTCTGGTGATAGAAATTCATTTCTCGCTTTATAAACGTGATTCAGTTCCCTACACAAGCTGTAGGTCCGTTGTTAGGTAACCAGTAAAAATAAATCTAATCCTTCGGGCCAGCCCTAGGAGAGCTGTTAATCAGCTCAGTGGTCTGGTTAAACTAAGATATACTTTTCCATCGCCTTTCTGTGAGTTGGTGATCTTCTCCAAGACTTAAGCTATGCACATTTATCAACACGTTGCCAGGTATATAAAGCACGGGTGGAGTAGGTTAAATTGGATTGCCAGCACGGACTCTTGCCTCAGAAGAGACCCGCAAAAGTCCTACCTAAGTCCTACCTTTTAGTCCGGACGTCTTGTTGCTCGTACCACAGGGCCCAGAAGATGTCTAGATCTTATAATACTTCAATGCGCCCTTTTGCCATACTCTGTTATTCAAGATGTTCAGAACACGGCATAATCATTGGAGCTATTGGTTATTGTGGAATCGTTTAACTATCAGATTCGTTAGAATTCACTCGCAACTTGAAATGCCTTAGTTTTCGCTTAAAAAGTGTATGAGATATATTAGGAAAGGAGCAAGGTTGCAGGACTCACATCTCTGATACTTCCTTGTTCCCCTGTAGAGTTAGACCCGTATTTCGTTAAAATTGTTTCCCTCTCCCTGACTCCACTTGTCTACATTATCCGTTTGGCCAAGGTGGAAGCTAATATCACTGAAATTAACAATATTGAAACTTATACAGGTTTAAAATTAAAGGTGAAAACACAAAAAAGTTGATAGTGAACTCGGGGGAACCGCAGAATGCATATGAGAAGTCCCTCCCATCTCATGGCAGTCTTGTAAAAGCTTTCTCCGAGCGTATTTTATCATCATTAACCAATCCTTTACCTAAACTTAAACACCGCCGTAAGTTTCTCTCTCTTCACAAAGCTTTCTTTTTCCCTTTTTTGAGAATTAACAAGACTTTAATGCCTCGTATTTCATTTTCCCCTGAATGTTAAGAATTCCATCATTTTTCTTCGTTGTTACTCATTTGAAAACAGAAGACTGCAGTTGACTTCGTATCCTAACAGCGGAATTCACTTATAACAAAGATGAACAGTCATGAAAAATTGTTGAAGTTTTCATTCACGACCCAAGACCGCCTCTAATGCATTCCGTGAATTATCTCATTATTCTGTAATGCTGGCGCTCAGTCGGAAGATAATGTAATATCTGGAGTTTTGCCAAGCGCCACGTCTGAGTTTCGAATATGAAGTGAAAGCGTGTTGGCATTAATGTGTCTATATATATATATATATATATATATATATATATATATATATATATATATATATATATATATATATATATATATATATCTATATCACACATTACCACAGTGAAAAAAATAAGAGACGGGGTGTAGGTCCTGACCAGTTTCGACTTTATTTCAAACCATCTCTTATTTTTCACCTGTGTAATGTGTGATAAATGAATCACGTACAAAATTGATATAATCCATATATATATATATATATATATATATATATATATATATATATATATATACATATATGCTACATACATATTCATATGTGTATGTATGTATGCTATAGTCGTGACAGATGTTGATCTGGGAAATCTCAGTGAAGATGAATTTCACATGAAGAACATATAAGTTTGTTATCCATTTTATTTTCTCTTTACGATTGAACAGATGAACGTCGAAACAGAGAGATAACAGAAAAGATAAAATACTATTATTACCTGACATATGTATTTTTTTTCCTTACTTTCCCCATCAAGTGGTTCAGAGGAAGTGCAATGATCTGGTTCCCACAAGTCTTTTGGTGGTCGAGGTTGGTATTCACATGCTCCCTCCATTCTGACTATAGACCCCACAACAGTCAGCTGACCAACAGATACACAATTCACTGTACAGTGGATTTTTCAGGAACCTTTCTGGAGCCCATCCATTCCCTACCACTCGCCTTCCCGTGGGATCGATTTTGGGTTTGGCTGGTGAGTCGAGTTCAGTTACCATTGTACCAACAGAAACATTTATAAAATAAATATATACATATATGTATAATATATATATATATATATATATATATATATATATATATATATATATAATTGCGTGTGTATTTATTTTCCGGTAGTACTGTGGAAGAGAGAGAAGAGAGAGAGAGAGAGAGAGAGAGAGAGAGAGAGAGAGAGAAGATTCCTCTTTTTTACTATGGTTTTAGAGTCATGACTTCCCACCAAATGCGTTTCCTGCAATTTACTTGAGGATGAAAACTCTAGTCACTATCGCAAGCAAGCATTAGAAGTCTTGCTTGCCTTTTTTGCTTGGTTCTCTGCTTTAAAGACCCAGCCAGCCCCCAGTCGCTTATGGAATGGAATATACATATAAGGTTTTTATAGCCGTGTTTTGCTTGCTTTGCGAAAGTTTTATTTTTAGCAACTTTGATTTTTTTCTTTGCGAGGAGGGGACTATTACGCTGGGATTATTTTCATACTTTAACTCTCTCTCTCTCTCTCTCTCTCTCTCTCTCTCTCTCTCTCTCCTCTCTCTCTCTCTCTCTCTCTCAGTGTTTTCTTTCCGAGATGAAAACATTGCATTTACAATAGTAAGTTACTGTTTCACATGATCGCTTACATCATATACTCTGAAAAATACTCAGATGATTATTTAACTCTCTCTCTCTCTCTCTCTCTAGTATTTTCTTTCCGAGATGAAAGCATTGCATTTACAACAGTCAATCAATGTTTCACATAATCGCCCTACATCATGTATTCCGAAGAATACTCAAATGATTTTAATTAATGAATCTTGCATCGTGAAACCACACCTTAAGCCCCAGTCATACTTCTGCTTCCTTAGGAAATAAAGGACCAGTTTACTATACTGTGTCTTTTAGGCTTCATTGGCTGGTTTGTCATGTCACGTTCACCCAACCATTACAGGTGTCTGTTTCTGCCTTTAGTTTTTCAAATATTTATCTCATGTATCTCATTTACAGCCCAGTCAAATGTTGCTTCTTGATATTTTGACAAACGGTAGTTCTAGTCGTGATTTTAGTGGCGACATTCAGGCCTCGGAAATTTGTTGTAAGCGCTGTTAGAATATTGTAAGAAGGAATAGAAGAAAGAACACATTTCCATTGATGGTATGCAACAGTCTGAATTAACTATGCATAAAACCATATTCTAATCTTGCATCGACCATCTGGGCGAAAACGTGATGAAGCATAGACGTACGTACACGCATACATACGCATATATATATATATATATATATATATATATATATATATATATATATATATATATATATATATATATATATATTATATATATTGATATTGTGTATCTGTACTTGTCTAGCATGCAAAGCTGTGCTTGTAGACCTCTGTGGATAAATGTAAATCTCATAATGTAATAAATTTCATTATTTTGAAAGTAAACTACTCATTTTCATTGGCAGGTGCTTAGTGTTTTGTATACATTTTGTTGCAACGGTAATAAAAGTGTAAATATACATACATATATATATACTGTATATGTGTGTGTGTAATGTATGTATGTATGCATATGAATGTGTACGGACGTGTATGATTCATCACGTTTTCATCCAGTGGTCGATGCCAAGATAAAGAATATGTATATATATTTTTTTATATTTGATACAGACTGTTGTATACCATCACCGGAAATGTGTCCTTTTTTCCATTCCTTCTTACATGTGTGTGTTTGTGCGTGTGTGTGTGTGTGTGTTTTGTGAAGGGTTCACTGAGAAATGGGGCCACGCAGCTTCATTCTCCTTGTTTTCGTGCATCGCCTGTGAAGATCCCTTGAATATCTGCGTGAAGGTCAGTGAATAAATTCATGTTGTGTCTCCCAGAAATTCTCGGCCGTCTTCGGATGAGCAGCGGCGTTTTTATGAATATTTGTCTCCATTTAAATGTAGCTGAGGTCTCTCTTTTCTCTGGAAAGGTCTAGCCTTCTCACTTTCTTTAAGGTCTCTCTCTCTCTCTCTCTCTCTCTCTCTCTCTCCTCTCTCTCTCTCTCTCTCTCTCTCGATAAATGCTAGATTCCAGTGGAATTGCAGATGCCTCTGTATAAACAGCGAGCCATAAGCTGCGGAAAGGAACGCTCACAAAGTATTTCTTTGAAGTTCAGAAGTTCAGACACACACACGTAGAGTTCTCGCATTCATCCTCATGCACAACCTGACCGCTGCGCGCGTCAACATTATTGCTTGTAACTGAGCTGTCGTCAGCCATTCAAGATTTTATAATCCTCTCGCGCCGCTAGTCATTCCTACTCGTTATAACAGTGGTATTGTTAGAAAATACTCATAGGAGCGTGGGTCTTGGAATGGAGAAACAAATCCTTAGTCATGTACGGGTTGTATGTGAAAATAAATCTCTACAGAAAGCTTCTGGGAATCTGGTCGATTGAAAAAGGGTATCGACCACATTCCCGGAAGCTCTCTGTAGAGATTTATCTTTAAATATATGTACCCATACATAACTGTGGATTTGTTTCTCCAATAATATTACTCCCAAGAGATCATTTTTAGTTTGAATTCTTGTCATTCCTAACTATAAATAGATAATGTTATTGATGAAAGACGAGAAGAGGTAAGAGATTAAAATGGAGAAATCGTGTCATGAAAAAGATTGGAAGATGTCAGCTAAATCATCCATAAAAATCAATAGCAGGTATTGAAAGCAGCAGTAAATGTAACAATTATCAAAATTATGACAATACAATAAAAAACAAAAAAATAACATTAACAGCACCGCCAAAAACAGGACGAGGAAATAATGACATAAATAGAGAGAGAGAGAGATTTTGTGAATATCGTCTATATCTTATAGTGTCATCATTTCACCTGATTACAATACGTCCATCATTTTCTCAGACTCAGCTCGTTTCAGTCTCTGAACTCGTAACCTATATTTTCCAAGTCAAGTCATATGTCGATTCGGTCCCCCCCCCCCTCTCTCTCTCTCTCTCTCTCTCTCTCTCTCTCTCTCTCTCTCTCTCTCTCAACAAATAACGCTCATAGAAAACTCTTACACTCATCCATTTCTTTCATCATCCATATTAGTAGTTTATGTTACCAAACATTCCTTTTATTTTCAGTAACATTTAAAGCCAAAATTTTATTGCCAGTTCAGTGGAATAGAGATTAGCTGATTTTTTTTGTTGAATAATATGAAAAAGCTTATTTAATATTTTAATGCTGTGAGGTTTTCCCCAACTCCGCCCCGGAATTTTATTCAAAATCGTTAGAGGAAAAAGGAAAATTTCCTTGACGGATATGGCATGCCAGGTACTTGGGTTCGAGTCTTCCCATTGGTGAAAGGTAATTATAGTTCTATAGGCTAAGCTTTCTTTGCAGCGAAAACGACCTCAAAGAGGGAATGTGGCAAATAAACTCGAAATTAAGCGTTCATAATCATAGATACCTAGAAGCCACCATCGTCGGTAAGAGAAGTAGCTTTTTTTTTTTTTTTTTTTTTTTTTTTTTTTTTTTTGTCATACCCTCAGTTAGTTATTGCTAGCTCCGATATTTCTTTCTCCGTACTAGGCTGATTTCCAACTTGGGTTACAGCTTTGTCACTTGTAATGGTAATGATTATGATAATATCGCCTAAGCTCTTTTTCTCCGTAGACTGGCCGAATCCGGAAGAGCCACACTTCCGGCTGTCAGTATTTTAAGTGCCCTGCCTGAAGATATACGTATTTACATACATATTTATATATGTATATATATGTGTAAATATATATATATATATATATATATATATATATATATATATATATATATATATATATATATATATATATATATATATATATATATTATATATACATTCATGATTTACGAATGTATGCATATATTCATACTAATTAGCTTTTCGTAACCAGGTACCATTTTGTCAGGCTAAAACTCGGCTTGACACCGATGTCTCTGCTTTGTAGGTGTTAACTCTCGTGATTTTAACATAGGCCCTTAAGTTACCTCAGCATACTATTATCGTAACATTGTTTTTCTTTTCTCAACTTCTTAGCTTAATCCCTTGTCGGGGTCGCTGTTTTTAACGAGCCTCTTCCAGTTGTTTCTTTCATGTGTCCTTCCTCCATCTATCCCTATGTCTCTCACGTCTTGTCGATTGTAGAATCTCCATATTTTAGGTCTTCTTGTTCTTTCTGTTATTTTTTCCTCCATTTCCATAAACTCCAATGCAATAGTTTGCTCATCATCTCCTTTCCTCACCAGGTGTCCAAACCATCTCCACTTGAGTCTTGGGATTCCTTGGACGCATCGGTGACTTTCTGAACCCCTGATGTACTCATTTCTTACCCTATCTATCATATCTTTTCTTGTTTGGGTATATTTATCTTCGGTTGATCTGTTTGCCTCATTTTATTCATTTTTTTATATCACTCATTCCTGAACAGGGTTTTCTCCTTTCTGATAATCTTGCTTAGCAGGTTAAAAGCCTGTTTGGTATATTTTCTAATGGTTTTACACGTTGAATAATAATAATAATAATAATAATAATAATAATAATAATAATAATAATAATAATAATAATAATAATGCCATTTTTAGTTTTCTGTAAACGAAAACTATTGTGCCTGCTTTGTCTGTCCGTCCGCACTTTTTCTGTCCGCCCTTAGATCTTAAAAACTACTAAGGCTAGAGGGCTGCAAATTGATATTTTGATCATCCACCTTCCAATCATCAAACATACCAAATTGCAGCCATCTACCCTGAGTAGCTTTTATCTTATTTAAGACTAAAGTTAGCCATAATCGTGCTTCTGGAAACGATACAGGCCAGGCCACCACCGGGCCGTGGTTAAAGTACAGCATTTTCGGTGGCCTTGCTTATGCGCTGTACAGAAAACTCAATTGCGCCGAAGAAACTTAGGCGCAATTTTTTTACTTGCTAAGAATGAAAACACTCGATGAAAACCAAATTCTTGTCCTTTGCTCTCTCTTCCTTTCAGGATGACCATCTTATCTTGTCTTCCTTCCCCCCACATGATGTCGGATGCTGAACGCTAGATTTGATTTCCTGGGGAAGAACGCGTCTTATTTTCTCTACCGAGTTTTAGTATTTAGTCTCTTTGCTTAGACTTACAATGGTCGTTGCAAAGTTCTTATTTTCTTTGCAAAATAGTAATATGTAGATAAGTGAGGAGAATTTGAGGTTAGTACATTACAGTGTTCGTTCTTAGTCAAGTCTTCAGTTAGCGCAAGGAACTCTGGAATACATTTCTTGAATGGTAATATGTAGATAAGTGAAGGGAATTTGAGGTTAGTACATTACAGTGTTCATTCTTGGTCAAGTCTTCAGTTAGCGCAAGGAACTCTGGAATACATTTCTTGAGGTTGGACAGATATAAAGGCAGGGGCAGTCATTTTACCATTTTCGTTATTGAAATAAGAAAATATTGAATACTTTTCCTTACTGACATTTCAGACTCACAGTGAAACAGATATATCGAATTCATACAAGACATGCGTACATCAGGAAATCAGTCTCTTGATGACCATTCGGATATACGAAAGGAAGATAATTGTGGGTTAATAGAAAACAGACCAGTGCTTATTTTCAAAGTTCCCCTTTTATATGGGTAATCAATGCAGATTCAAAAATGTTTCGTAGGCCTTTTCTGCTGTCTAAACTGTGGCCAGAATTGAGTCAAGGAGTTTGCCAAGGCAAAAGTGATTCAATAAACAAGTTGGGTTTATGTTCCCACGTGACGTTTCCCATCCTTATCTCTGCTTATTTCTCTCTCTCTCTCTCTCTCTCTCTCTCTCTCTCTCTCTCTCTCTCTCTCTCTCCTTTTTTCAGGAAACTGAAGGACAGTTTAGTCGGTGGCAGAGATGAAACGACCGGAAACAGCTCATTCCACTGCACACGCAGTCATGCACTTGGACACTAGGGCGTTGCCAAATTCAGAAGGTGATCTCTATCTCTCTCTTTCTCTCCTTTTCTTTGTGTGTGTGTGTGTGTGTGTGTGTGTAAGCCACTGAAAGCGTTATGTTGAGATAATTTCCAGAATCACATAATACAATCTGGACACCACGTACTGGAAAAAGAGAGAGAGAAATTGGTTCTTGTTTGAAAATATTCGTGAGTGAGCGGAAGCTGTATAATCATGCCAGGAATTCAGACATGAAATATTCACTGTATACTCCTTCAGCTGAATACCTTCAGGAAGTTCGGAGAACTAAAGCAGTAGTTATAGCGATGGTAGTCCCATTCAGCTTGGCTCATTGCCTAACGATGCTTGTTCTGTCGGTATCTGTCATTTCAGGATATCATAAACTGTCTGTGTATTGAAATTGTAATTTAAACATGCAAATTAATTTTTGTATCTTTAGACTTGTTCGCATCTATTCTCTAGTTACTTCTGAACTGACGGGTTTTTGTCCTAATTATTCTGAAAATGAGTTTTCTTATGTTCGGGTTTTTGTCAAAAGTCGCTGCAATTTAGGACCTGTAAACTGACGGAATTTTCTCATTTGCTACTCCCAAAAGTAAGGATTTACCTTCTAAATTGCCAGATCTTTTTTGTCTGTCTTACTATTCCCAAAAAACACGAATTTTTGTGTTTCGGTTGTTTCCAAAACGAAGAATTTTGATATCTTGTCTCTGTCAAAATTTTAGGCAGTTTTCCTTTTCGACTAAAAAATCAAGAACTCCTTCTTTTTCTAAACCGATAGATTTTTAGGTTTCTGTAAAAGAAAATGACTGAGATGGCTATTTGTCTGCCCCTCCGCACTATTCTGTCCGCCCTCAGATCTTCAAAACTACTGAGGCTAGAGAGCTGCAAATTGCTTTGTCGATCATCCATCCTCCAGTCATCAAACATACCAAATTGCAGCCCTTGAGCCTCAGTAGTTTTTATTTAAGGTTAAAGTTAGCCATGATCGTGCGTCTGGCACTGCTATAGGTGCCAACAACACAAGCCACCACCGGGCCGTGGGTGAGAGTTTCATACAGCATTATTTCCTGTACAGAAAACTCGACTGCGCCGAAGAAACTTCGACGCATTTTTTACTTGTTTATAGTCGTTTCTAGTCACTTGTACTGCAGACCCTGACCAATAGGACAAAATGCTGAAAATACTCTAAAAAAAAACTGTGTATTTGGTAGTCATTAATTATCCAAAAATATCCCAGAACTTGAATTGATAAGATCAGATCAGGCCTGCTGAAAAGACCAAGTGTCATTCACCTGGGAGAAGTTTTAGTAGAGAGGTCTTCCAAGCTGATCCTATCGCATCCGTTGGGCATATCCTGTGCCGTAACCTAATCCGAACTGATCAGATATTTTTTCTTTAAGAGGATATCTTTTAGAAATGCCGTATTCCATTGTTGATCAGATATCATTTGTGAAAAATGACCCCAGAAATGGTATAATCCCTCGGGATCTGATATTCCGTTACACCATAATGGACGGCGTTGGGGCTCATTTCTTGTTAAGATGGATAGATAGATAGAAGTTTATTGACCACAACATATACGATTATTAAAATTACACGTTCTTGATTACATAAGAGAATATCAGTAGTGAACAAAAAAAAGAGTAATTGCCAATAATCGTCACAGCAGTATAATTACTGAACTAAAGAAATGTATTGTGAATAAAATCACAATTGGAGATATTTCAATTTCTCCAGCTTCCACTTTCCCCAAATTCATGGTTTTTATACTGCCTTTCGGAGCATGAATTCTCGCCTCTGAACCATGGCGCCCACTTACAGAGAATTCTATCTGTCCATCATTACTTCTCTCTCTCTCTCTCTCTCTCTCTCTCTCTCTCTCTCTCTCTCTCTCTCTCTCTCTCTCTCTCTTGTAGGAAACTGGAGAGCAGTTCATTCAGTGGCAGAGATCAAACGACCGGTAGCAGCCCTTTCCGTTGCATGCCCAGATATACATCCACACACACAAAACACACGCACACATTTAGGCACTTAAATGTTGCCAGAATTACAAACTGTGCCTCTCTCTCTCTCTCTCTCTCTCTCTCTCTCTCTCTCTCTCTCTCTCTCTCTCTCTCTCTCTTCGTATAAAGAGAGAGACAGATATAACGGTCTATGATGGCTAGTGGTTTTTCCCATGAGAATTTCGAAGTTTTCCAAACGAAAGCTGCATTCGCTGTGACAGCTTCATTTGTACAAATAGCTGAAAAGTCAGTAGCGAACATAGCAGTAATACTAGTAATTATGATCTAATGCTATACGATGCATGCAGTACTTGCATGTCTGTTCGTGAAGCCCTCTTGAAGTATGAGTTCGAAATGCACAGAACGAAGTATAGTGTAATCGTTACAAAGTTAGGGAACATAATCATTACGCATCTTGTCCCCATGACAACGCCAGAGGCAGTTATTGGCATATTTTTGTTTATAAGAACAGAAGTACAATTCAAAATTCATGCTGTCGTATTCTCTCAGGTCGAGAAATGCGTCCTGGAACAAATAAAGAGAAAAGACAAGATAAATTTCCAAACAATGACGGAGCACACCGGAAAGTTCGAGCACTCTCAGCGCATATCTAGAAAATTATACAGCTATCCGATTTCGACCACCAACCGCCCGTTACTTCGCTCGTTTTGAGATGGAGGATCAAAGGCCCTTTGGCCAGACCAAAAAGGGTTTGGGACCAAAGGCACCCTCGGGAAAGACTTAAGCCCTTTCATGAGGGACATCTATCAAGAAGTGGCCTCATCCAAACTTATCGGATAAGGGTCGATAATTCCCTTCGGTTATCGTGTGATTTGATCGCTGACTATTTCATATATGCCCCGTAGGGGTTTAGTGCCGTCAGTGCACCTCACGTGGTGCACTGTAGGCATTACTTAAAAGGTTCTTTGCAGCGTCCCTTCGGTCCATAGCTGCACCCTCTTTCATTCATTTATTTTACCTCCTATCATATCCTCTTTCTTCCAACTTACTTTCCGTCTAACCTAACAGTTTATTCTTAGTGCAACTGCGAGGTTTCCCTCTTGTTATACCTTTCAAACTTCACTGTCAATTTCCGTTTCAGCGCTGAATGACCTCGTTGGTCCCAGCGCTTGACCTTTGGCCTAAATTCTATATGCTCTCTATCTATTCCATATTTGAAGCTTCTGAAATAGGCCAGGTGTTAGGTGTTCAAAGGCACTTTAAACGAGGAAGAAGAATCCATTTTTATTGTTGTTGCTCGTAGATCAACCTGGCACTGAGTCAGCACGAGGTTTCGCTTTGACAAGCAACTCGGAAATTTCTTTCTACCTGCGGGTGTAATAATGTAGTTCAATCTAACATGGACAAAAATACCTTGGTGAAGAACGATATTGTAATATTCACAATTGATCAATATTGGTAACCTCGAGAAGATGATACTACAAATATTGTTATTAGAGAAACAAACAGTTTAAACGATAAAATGCAGTGTATCATACTTTCTCGCTTTCTCTGTAACTACGGTAATGTACGGCTAATGATCTCGGCGTTTGCATTCGCCGTCGTCAGGCTTGTGGTCAACCCTCACCTATGGTTCCTATTTAAGTCTACTTAAGGATGATACCCAAAGCTGGGCTTCGGGATGGTCGTAACATCCCCTAGGCCAGGACTATCCGTCTCGACTCTGTTATATTACTACTATATGTGTGACAGTCTGAGTTTGGGTACACCTGTCATAAAAAGAGGGGGTTAACGTGGAAGATATGGTTTGCCATATAAATTAGTATATAATTTTTATTTTTCTGTAAAAGAAAACTATTGATATGGCTTTGTCTGTCCGCCCTCAGATTTTAAAAACTTCTGGGGCTAGAGGGCTGCAAATTGGTATGTTGATCATCCACCCTGCAATCATTAGACACATCAAATTACAGCCCTCTAGCCTCAGTGGTTTTTATTTTATATATGGTTAAATTTAGCCATAATCTTGCGTCTGGCAACGCGATAGGACAGGCCACCAGCGGTCCGTGGCTGAAAGTTTCATGGGCCGCAGCTAAGAGTTTCATGGGCCGTAGCTGAAAGTTTCATACAGCATGATACGCGGTGCAGAAAACTCGATTACGCCGAAGAAACTTCGGCGCATTTTTTACTGGTTTGAGTTATTTCTAATCTGAAGCGACGAGGTAACAATTTTCTTCCTTCATCCACGAAAACGGCCGAGAATTTTCCTTATGAAGATGGATTAGTCCCGAATCCTTTAAGATGTAAATTCGGTACTGGAAGGAATAAAGCAGGAGCCCTCTATCTTATTCGTCTTCTGCTCAGGGGATAAATCGTCCGTCAAAGTCTTCATTCTGCTCTGAGGTACTCCGTATTTTTTATCTCTCTTTTTTGTAATGTTAAGGTGGAGGAAGCTGTCGACTTAAATCACGTCCATTTTTCGCTGGCTGAATTCCTGATGTATATCCGCGCGTCATGTTCTCACGGCGGCCGTTTCGTTCATAAGTGGGAAGTAATATTTGTTTGAAAATGAAAATAGCCAAAAAACCAACAAGTGCCGTTTGGTTATTGCTGATTTCTGTAAAAGGTAAATCCACCTACAGCTGAACGAAGATATATATATATATATATATATATATATATATATATATATATATATATATATATATATATATATATATATATATATATATATATATATATATATAATATATATATATAACTTATATTTATTCTGCCAAGCTACCGCATATTTTGATATTATATCATCGCATTTCTTGCGTTGTTTATACAGTACGTGTCCCCGAAAAATAATTTTTTTTTTTTTTTTTTTTTTTTAGTTTTTCAGAAATAGCTGACTTGTAATTTTTGTTGCTTTCACCTGCAAAGGGAGGAAAAATATTCGGCTATGAAATATTCTACTGAAGGATGAGTTTCAGATCAAAGGGCTTTTTTATTATTTAAAGTCTCTCTCTCTCTCTCTCTCTCTCTCTCTCTCTCTCTCTCTCTCTCTCTCTGACAGACAGCCAGACAAATCTTCCGTCCTTTCCAAAATTACCTATATGTTTTCTGTGATATTACTTTCACAGTAGATAATCCATGTTGCACGCGATGTATTGGAAGTGGGGGGAGAGGAATAGGAAAAAGGGGGGCCGAATATAAGGTAGCAGACAGTGGAGGGATATTTTTGACGCTTATAAAAGTGTTTTTTCACTTGAAAGTTTCAGATCTCCTCGCTACACAGATGCCAGTCAGAATTCAAGTTTTAAGGTTCAGTCATTTCAGGTTCACCTGAATGGCAATATTATTAGTGTTAGTATTTGTGTGTAGTGGGTGCTGTCATTGCAGCATCTGTGTTGATCTTTGTGCGATGGGTCATCCTAAGGCCTCGTGGGAATCATACTACCAATGTTCCCAAATCTTAGGCTGTGCCACAGGATCTGTCCCTTTTGAGTTTCCGTCCTGAAAGGGTACTTTCAAGTACTTCTTAATCTACTTATTTATGTTTTGTCTCTTTAATTTGCATATTTATTAGTGCAATTGTTTATTTGTTACCTTCTCCCAATTTCTCATATAAGTTTCTTGATTATATGTTAAAAGATAATTTGTTTTATTAATAATGATTAGATTTCTTGATTGAATTTTTGTATTAGCTGTATGTACTATAATCTTTGTGTGAATATTTGGTATGCCTTGTCTTTTTGCGTATTAGGTTATTTTATTCGATAGAAGCTTTTATTATATATATATATATATATATATATATATATATATATATATATATATATATATATTATATATATATATATATTATTATATTATATATACATATATTCATGACTTTACAGGTATTTCACAAGAATATAACGTTATATCGAATGATAACAGGGGTAGTAATATTTAGAGCTTTAGAAACATGTTCATCGTCTTTGAGCTGCACCTATTTTCATAATAAGATTCATATTGCCTCACAAAAATTATTGCAAGAAAAAATAAACAGAGAAATGTTCTGACCAAGTGAACCGTTATAATAAAGACGCCAGTATAGTGAAGTAAATTGGTGGCAAATCTTTGAAGATGTTTCTTTGCACGGGAAAAAATTATGGAGTTGTTGGCATTTGTCACCAGTTAAAGAATAAGTTGTCAGTGAAAAGTAACTTCCTTTTTCTATATTTCTTTTTGGCGTCTCAAGTCATGCCCTGAGAAGCCTTTGACTCCGCAGTCATTCCTTAGTCTTTCCCTACCCTTTTATGCACTAAATGAGGTCTCATGCCTATTTCTCATTCCTCCTCCTCCTCCTCCTCCTCCTCCTCCTTCTTCTTCCTTCTTCCTTCTTCCTTCTTCCTTCTTCCTTCTTCCCTCTGTGTGCCTCCTCTAGGAAGCTGAAGGGCAGTTCGGGCGCTGGCAGAGATGAAATGGCCGGAAAGAAACTCTTTCCGTTGCACTCGGCGGCATGCATGCTTGCTCTCTGTGTCATTCAGATAACAAAGCGTTGCCAGAATTTGTCTGCTCTCTCTCTCTCTCTCTCTCTCTCTCTCTCTCTCTCTCTCTCTCTCCCCCAGGCTTTTTCTTTCCTAAGGGAGAGATAGACAGCGACCGTTCAAAGAGTAAATTCAAGTCGCTATCATTCTCGAGAACCTTAAATCTCTGAAAGCTTTTTTTGCGCCTTACTTCTCTAGTATTATTATTGTTGTTGCTGTTTATTTTATGGTGGTGTTATGTCTTTGTAATGCTAGGAAATTTAGCTTTGACAGTCTCAAGTATCATCAGATTTCAAAGCGAAGTTTCCTAACCCTTTTTCTGTTGGTCTACTCGCCATGTTGGTCTCATTATGCTTGATATGGTACAATACAATTGAAAATTACTTAAATGTTGCAATCATCTTTGACCCGACATGTACAATAGTCTTAGAAATGTCCCAGTTCCTCGTTGGACGAGTCGGTAGCGTTCTCGGAAGCACTCTGCTAGGTCCGAGTTTGAGTTTCCGGCCGGCCAATGAAGAATTAGAGGAATTTATTTCTGGTGATAAAAATTCATTTCTCGTTATAACGTGTTTCGGATTCCACAATAAGCTGTATGCCCTTTGCTATGTAACCAATTGGTTCTTAGCCACGTAAAATAAGTCTAATCCTTCGGGCCAGCCCTAGGAGAGCTGTTAATCAGCTCAGGTCTGGTTAAACTAAGGTATACTTAACTTAGAAATGTCCCATATATTCCTATCAGTCACGCATACCCGTTCCAGATACATCAATTTACCGTCATAATATTCCAAACGTTAAGGCTATCAGGAAAATGTTTACAGTGGAAAGTGTAGACTTAACGTAGACATTAAAAATAGACAGACATTCGTTGTAATGCTCTGCACTCACAGTTTCCACCCCAACAGTGCCTTCACACACGAAGTGCTCGGCAACATAACGGCTCTTGACTTCTTCTTACAACGGTTGTATCAGCGAAGACAAGCAGAAGAAGAATTTGTATTCGGATTCAGCTATTTTAAAACCTCGCGAGTTCTTCCTGGAAAGGGAAGAGTCTTCGTATTGCCGCTCCGGGCTATAATCGTGAATATGTCTATTTCTCGAAAAGAAAAGACGCTCGAGGATTATTCCCCATATATTTCCTAAGAGTATATGGCTGGGGTAGTACCTTCTTCTAACCCAGTGCATTTTACGGGGCTTTCTCCTAAGTCAGTGTGTTGTTTTTTCTTTCTTTTATGTACTGTTTTCCAGGTAAAGAGGAATTGCGTAATACTGCACATTTTATAAAAGTTTATAGATTTCCTGACTGCGTCAGGTTGACATGAATACACATTTCGAGTTTTCTTAGGTAGATAGATAAATAAATAGTGTTGCTGGAGATGAATAAATAGGGTTGCTGGAGATAAGTAAATAATGTTGCTGGAGATAAATAGTGTTGGAGATAAATAAATAGTGTTTCTGGAGATAAATAGTGTTGCTGGGGAAAAATAGTGTTGCTGGGGATAAATAAATAGTGTTGCTGGAGGCAAACAAATAGTGTTGATGGCGGGAGGGACATTTTGAATCTCAATTGATTTGACCTCCTTTTAGGACTTTCAATTTTAGTATTTTTAAATAAGGGCGATTACAGATCACCTTTCAGCAGATTCTGATGCACTAGGATGTCCTCTCTCTCTCTCTCTCTCTCTCTCTCTCTCTCTCTCTCTCTCTCTCTCAAAAATTTATAAGTACACGGGACTGGGTGGATAAAGCAAAAAAACAGGTATAATACAACTTTAAGTATATAAGCAAACGTTGGAAAATGTTATGTACCCTGTTTATTACCTTCTACAGGAGTTCAGACTCCATGGGGAAACGTAACAGTAAGGAAAAAAATAAGTTATAACTAAAATGCATTCTTCGTATTGTTCACCTTTATGAACAGCGTTCTGAGAATGGAATTGAAGTCGGGATTCTGCTTTAACAATGATAATATATATTATATATATACAGATAGATATATGTGTATATATATGCACATTATTATATATGTGTGTGTGTCTGTGTGTGTGTGTGTGTGTGTGCGCGCGCGCATGTTTGCAAATGCGTGTTGGCTGCGGCCGGTTATCAGTGCCGTGCCTAAATTGAAGCAAACTATACACCGAAATATAATAAGGTGAACATAACTCTCTTCTGCGTCGTATTACATATGTTTGATAGATTCTCTCGAGGCGTCTATCGCTGACACACTCGAGGCGTCGTGAGTTCTACATCCGCAACCAAAGACTTACAAATGAGCAGCAATCCCAGTCCCTTGCTTAGGCAAAACGGGATGAAAACTAAAAACAAATATCACTTGAAATGCCAATGGGAATAGCCTAATGTTTGTCCAACTCGTAGGTGCTGTGGAGTCAAATAGTCTCTCTCTCTCTCTCTCTCTCTCTCTCTCTCTCTCTCTCTCTCTCTCTCTCTCTCTCTTTGGAAAGAATCACACCCAACGTTTCGTCCTTTTATTTTACCTTTAAGTGATTGTGATTTATAACACAACACCAGATCGAGCCATCATTAAAAGAGGGAAAAGACACATGCAGATTAAGATAGAGGAAAAATTATAATCGGTGGTTTAGCTCACGAGACAAATCCTCCTCATAAAAAAAGTGTAACATTCGGAAATTAGGCGAAAACAGAGGTGATATGAGATTTCCAAAGCCCAGTCGCGCAGCGTAATAATAATAGGTACTGAACCGACCATGAAGGACGAAATATGCACACGGAATTTTTTTTAGAAAAATCCTGCTCATTTGAAATGGATGCTGTCTCCCATTACAACCTCGACTGATACAGTAATTGTCGAATTAAGGCTGTCTTGATTTCAAGGTACTGGTGTCATTTATAAGGAGCCAGTTCCACGTTTCTCAGTGACGTCTCAAAGGATTGTTTCCTGTTTACCTGTCACTTGCTGTGAATCTATCCTCGTGGAATGGATGTGATACTGAAATATATCGTCACTGGAATTGGAATTTCCTTAATTTCGGTAATTGTTGTTTCCTCTTCTTGCCAGTCGCAGCAAAAAACCGAAGGTTTCAGTTAATTCCAGATTTCTGTAGAACTTCTTTTCTGACTAGACAGTGATTGTCGTTACAATAATTACATGCTGCTTGATTCTTATAAAAAGCATTTTCTTAATTTAATTGCAGCATTATCGTAATAATAATAATAATTATTTTTTTTTTCTATCAGTCATCCTGTTCGACTGGGTGGTTTTTATAGTGTGGGTTTTTCCAGGTTCCTTATTATTATTATTATTATTATTATTATTATTATTATTATTATTATTATTATTAATATAGTCGTCACTGATGTTTTTGCTATGATGACCATTATCATTTTTATATCGTAGCTTTTATACACAGACACACATACTCTACACACTCGCGCTAACAAGAGGCAGACAATAACAGTCGCGAATTGTCGTAGAGTCAAAGAACAGAGTAATTCGTGATGTCCGGACCACGAATTACACAGTAATTTTTCACTCTGCCAGGGGGGCCATTATAAACCTGGTAGCGGATGCATATTGCAATATACGGCCGGGAGGTTTATGGCAGGGAAGTGTATGGACATTATTTTACGCGGTTCCTGGCGGCTTGTCCGGATTGTCAAAACCATTTGTTCTTGCTCGTGGGAATATAGTGCGTTGGTTTGTGGATCAAGTGGCATGTCTCATTTATTTCACTCATTTCATTCTATGGTTACATTGTCATTCATTTTTATTCATTTGGCTCTCGTTGTGTTTGCATTGTTGTGTTTGTGCTATGCTGTTTGTATGGTTCATTTATTTTATTAATATTCTTATATGTTTTCTCTGTCATATTTTACTCATTCGATATGTCTATTTGTCAAAGAGCTCTCCTGTACGTTAATCACTTTGCGAATAGGTGACATTATTGTAATCTCTTAGTTAATTGAGAAATCAGGATGCGTCGGCTACAGTTTTCTTCATTTTACTACTTTCAAGAGTATTTTTGTTCTCCTTTCCCTTTGACCTTATACAAACCTTTGCAATATCCACATTAAAGGAAAGACATACTCATGACATAATTAAATGAATCAGTAAATAATTAAATTATATATTACCAATCAATAGCGTTTCGAATTTCTTGATATTTCGGTGCCATAAATGAAACATTTCTTACAATTTTTTTTCAACTCCTGTCTTTAAAAAGCCTTGAAGCACCAAGCTTCATCAGATTCCCCCAGATATTAAATTTAATCTGATGTAGCCGGAACGC